>NC_135500.1:171222421-171254921 GCF_052857255.1 Amblyomma americanum | reverse complement strand
GTCAGTACACCGCCCTCTTGTGTGCTCTTGTCAAGGGCTGCAATGGTGATTCTCGTAATGCTTTGTGGCCTGGTGAAATTGATATATTCCAACATGATTAGAGCAGGGGTGGCGTGACCACTGTAGGGTAAATGATGCAGTTAATTGTGGCCATAAAATAACCTTTTTTTATTGTTAAGCTACAAGGCATGAATACCTGGGGAGCAGAAATCATGAAACAAAACAAAGTGGATTAAACATTACAACAGTTTGTTGCTTAATGCGTATACTTGTTCACAACAGCTTTTGCTGAAATTCGTGTTTTCATTTCTTTACTGTAACATGTCGTGTTTGGTTCTAACTGCGGTTGACACTTAATTCACCATTTTATGTCTTCCAACATGAGATTGTTAGGCAGCCTGAAGACATGGCCTAATTCCTATATCTCCAGGATTCCTGGTTGTTCCTGTTTTCGGCATGTCAGAAACACTGTGATCTTAATGTAACTTTCGGGAAAATGTCTTGAAAACAGTGCAAAAATTTCTCACTTGCTTTTTGTGACTTCACTTGCACCTGTCTCTTAAGGTCTTTAGGTAAGTCTGGAATGATAAATGGCACACTTGAGAACTCTGGAAGATTTAGTTCTGGCCATGTGTAGCAGGCATCTCTTCTCATAAAAATGCTTTAATGTTTTCTCAACTGATGCTTTATCTTTTTCTTGTACCAGCTGTTCGACACATGCTCAGTGAAGTCCAGTTTGTGCCACTTATTAGCAGGCTGTTCACGAACGAACGCATCTTCTTCACACTCTTTGTGTCTGTGCCACAAAGTGTTGTCACATGCGCACCCTAAACTTCATGCACAACTCTGGGCTTGAGCCCCCTCTATCAAATGGTCCAGCGAAACCAAGGGTCTTTGCTGAACTTGCGTTTTAGTGACGAGGCTTTCTATGTGTCACTGTGGATCTTCGTCATACTGCTGGTGCTGTTCTTGTAGCACTTCAAAAGAGCCAGGAGTTTATGACAGGCTTGATGCCACTGTGCGGTTTTAGAAAGAGCAATAATATATCTATCGTCCGCTTGTCCACTGCTAACAGTCAATCCGCTACACCACCATGTGATTGTGAGCTGAACAGCACACAAGCTGACCATAATGGACCATGCTCTCGGGAATAGAGGAGTTAAAAAATGTGCTTACTGACAAGCGGCATTTATTACTGCTAGAATTACTTAATCTGACTAGTGGCAGACGAGGAGATGTTCCTCGGAAAAGTTTCACTATGAAGCAGGATTGTCCAACTCGCCAAGTTTCAAGTGCATATTCGCTAGGCGATGCTCCGAGGCCGGATGGAGGGAGCTCATGAGACCTCTTCCCGTGAGGTTTGTCGCTGACAAAGAGCAGAGCCATGCACAGTCATCTGTGCATGTTGAGGTAGTCCAGCCAAAGGCCAGAGATCACCTTTCTCCTATGCCCGCATGTGCTTGCGCCATCCATGGTGCTTGCTGCTGTACCATAGGTGCCATCCTTTGATAGCTAGTGCAGCTAAGCAAAGAAGGGGGTGTGAGGGTGTCATGCGGAGAAGCTCAACACCATGAGATGGTTGCCAGGCAAGTTCCTCTAGTGTCCATTGACTTATCTTCCAGTGTCTCATAAAGTTTTGTTCAGATTCCAAGCACTCCAGCTACAGTTTGACTAATGCTCCAGGGGTATGTTCCTGTGGAGTCTGTCCGCACCTCCCAGTTATGAGTCCTCCTTGGGCAAAACATACTCATCCTCCTTATGCACTGAGAATGCCAAAAACTTAAGTTCGCCACTGAGGTTCTGGGATAAATCCAATGTTACTGGTTTTACCTTGTCCTGTCAGAGACTACGGCACTGTACTATTCCAAGCCTCTTATTAACGCTGAGTTTGTACCTCCCTCTCTTCTCTGGCCCTCACCAATACATTTGCCTACACAATAATGTTGCCCAAAAGGCAACAAAAATGGATGGAACTTGTTATTACATATTGAATATATGGCATAACGTCACGCCCATGGGGTTGTGTAACATTCTTTGGATCACACCAAGACATAAAAGGCACCAATTAGTCATGTGTGAACATAGAAACACGAAAGCATGCACCGTTTGATCCGTGTGAGATTTTTCACATTTAATTCTAGTCTAGTAGTACAGAAGGGCCACAGAGATAACATACCATTTCACTTTCACTTTTTGATTTTCTTTCTTTTTAGACTCGTGCTCCGAAGATAAGAACCTGGAAGCTATGAGCCTGTCCATCCTAAAGCAGACTGGGAGCAGCCTGGAGACTGCCAGCCCAAACAAGGAGCAGCTGTACTACCCCTCACCATATGCCATGGGCCGCATTCAGGCCCTGAACAAGCAGGGCGGTGGGGGCTCATCGGAGAGTGAGGCAGCCGCCACTGTGCAGACGCTGAAGAGAGTGACACGGCGTGAACACATCTACGAGGTGCCGTACCCCAGATGGGTATGTCTGAGCTCCTGTCACTAGTTGGGAGAGAGGCGGGGGCCTCTTTTTGTCTGAAAGTTACATTAGTATGGTAACTCCAGTGACCGGCTCTCAAAAATGTGCTCATTACTGGACTTCTAGTGACAGTAGTAATAGCTGCCCAGTGTCATTTGATCTGGGTGTCAGCCTCAAGTTGGGCTAGTTGGCGTATTGTCGGCTTAAGAAAAACCAGAGCGACCTTGGGGTCGAAGAGAAGGGTTAGAAGGGGCAGTGCCTGTGTTTGTCCTTTATTTTGTTCCTGCTGTTGTGTTGCTTTTACTATATGCCGGTATTATGCTGCCAGCAGAAGTAAGACAAATGTTCATGTTATGAAACTGAAGTGGATAAGTGTAGGCTTCTACCTTTGCCCTTTTATGCATGCATACAAGCTCTCACTCCACCTCCTGAAACATTTTTCTTCCTTCTTAAGATTTTATGAGAACACACAGCATCTGAATGCAGATATGAAAATGTCAGAGCCCCCCCCCCTTCCCCGCATCACAGAAATTTGTGATCACTGAAATTCTGTTGGACTATGAAAGCATGCATTGTGATGCAATCACTTCAATGTTATGTATCAGTGTACAGTGCAATCAGATTTAGATGTAAACTAAAATTTCTTATTTCACAAAAGACTGTGCATTACATGTCTAATCTCCAGTGGTAGATTCCGGAGCCTGAGACTAAACTGGGGCCTCCTAAATATTCTAATGTATTAATGTAATAGGTACCACAAATGTCAGCAAAGGACTACCAGCATCACCACAAAAGAACCACAGTGACACAAGCCTTTTCAACATGAAACACAGTCATGCCACCAAGCAATCACCAATAATGCAGATGCTGTTGTAAAATAGAAAAGAAAAATGGCAGAAAAATTCGTGCTTGTCTACGTAAATGTAGAATTTCTATTCAAAACTCAAGTTAATGCAAAAGTAAACGCTAACTGCTAGTTTGATTTCTTCCTACTGTGTGTCTTTTTCATGCTGCCTTTCCTTCCATGTTTTTTTTTATTATTATTTTGAAGGGATGCATTTATTTGCAAGTCTTCTACTTACAGCTTTTTTTTTTTTACTGTGATGTTTTGTTGCCTTATATTTTGTCAGCTTTTATCATCTTTTATCATCATCCTTTTTATCTCTCTCTGACAGACAGAAGAGGACACCTACTCTCACATGAGAGATGGCACTACAGCTCCTGTATCTAATATTTATCAGACACCCCGGAAAGCAGGTAAGTGCCCTGCAAAGATGGATCGTTACACTTATGTCATTTTACACCTTGAACTGTAAATGGAGTTTATGCATTAGTTGTTTGCTGGTTCTCCTGGGAATGTTCATCGCATAGCCCTATTTTTTTCTAAGTTACTTTTTTCTCCCGATTGTGCGTACATTAACAGTAGTGAAAGGTTGGGTCAAACTTTATACAATTTCTGATGTGGTGCAAACGAGCTACACTTGTATAAGGTCTCATTGCAGGCAGTCATTAATTTTCCACTTCACAATATGGGTCTAAATTATGCACTCTTCAAGATGCATTGTGTAGGAAGTGCTTCAGTTTTGTGAGAATATTTTTATTTTAGCACAAGTTGCACTATTTAAAAATATTGCTTAATGCTGGATTTTCTTTTTTCAGTATTTTTGCCCTTAATATTAAAGCCAAGATGACTGAGTGTCTCTCACTCAAGCTCATAATTTCAAATGAGGGCAAATATGCTATTGTCTTAGTTCTGTATCAAGATTATGACCTCGACCGTACTAGAAGCTTGGAAGAACGCAAATAATATGTTAACTCATAAGAAAGGAGATGCCAAGGACTTGAAAAATTACAGACCGATCAGCTTACTGACCATTGCCGACAAGGTATCTACTAAGGTAATCGCTAATAGTCAGGGCAACCTTAGACGTTAATCAACCAAATGATCAGGCAGGCTTTCATAAAGGATATTCCACAATAGATCATATTCACACCTTCAATCTGGTGATACTAGAGAAATGTGCAGATAATAACCAACCTGTATATATAGCCTTCGTTGATTACAAGAAAGCATTAGACTCAGTGGAAATCTCAGCAGTTATACAGGCATTGCGGATACACGGTGTAGAAGAGCATTATGTCAAAATACTGGAAGATATAGATAGGAATCTCCTCCATAAAGTCAACAACAAAATTCCAATAAGGAAAGGTGTCAGGCAAGGAGACACGAACTCGCCATTGCTATTCACCGCCTGTTTACAGGAGGTATTCCGAGGCCTGAATTGGGAACATTTGGGGCGCAGAGCTAATGGAGAATATCTAAATAATCTACGTTTCGCTGATGACATTGCCATGCTGAGTCACTCAGGAGAGGAACTGCAAATTATGATCAATGAGTTAGACACGCAGAGCAGAACGGTGGGTCTAAAAATTAACATGCGGAAAACCAAGGTAATGTTCAATAGTCTAGCAATGGAACAGCCGTTCACACTTAGCAGCGAGGTGCTGGAAGCGAGGGCAGGTAGTGACAGCTGATCCAGATCATGAGAGGAAAATAACTAGAAGGATAAGAATGGGGTGGAGTGCGTATGGCAGGTTCTCTCATATCATGAATGGCAGTTTACCAATATCCCTCAAGAGAATAGTGTACAACAGCTGTATATTATGGTACTCACCTATGGAGCAGAAACGTGGAGGCTAACGAAAAGGGTACAGCTTAAGTCAAGGACAACGCAGCAAGCCATGTAAATAAAAATGATAGGTGTAACGTTAAGAGACCGTAAGCGGGCAGAGTGAGTGAGGGAACAACACAGGTTAATGACATCCCATTCGAAATCAAGAGGAAGAAATGGGCTTGGGCAGGGCATGTAATGCGAAGGCAAGATAACCGCTGGTCCTTAAGGGTAACGCAAGAGGAGGCAAGCCTAGCAGGGTGCGGCAGAAAGTTAGGTGGGAGGATGAGATTAAGGAGTTTGCAGGCATAGGGTGGGCGCAGCTGGCAAAGGAGAGGGTTAATTGGAGAGACATGGGAGATGCCTTTGCCCTGCAGTGGGTGTAGTCGGGCTGACGATGGTGATGATGAATCAACATATTAAGGGAAGCTTGTAGGAAAAAAGAAACTTTGCGGTTTTCCACCATACTCTGGATCAAAGAACCAACAGCAATAGCGCGACGCAGTAATCATTTATATTGTGGGCTCTGTGAGTAGTCAGAGGACACTGCAATTGGGTGGCTCAATGGGTATTCTTCCATTCGGATAGCATGTATGGTAAATTAATTAGCACTCATTTACCGGATGAATAACTGACTGAATTTTCAGGCCCCTGCACTGTCAAAATTCACCTCCAGCCATGCATTGTCCCTGTATTTAGGTTTCCTAATAATCTTTCTGAGAACAACTAGCCTTGATACAGTAACGAAAAATAGTGAAATTGGTTCCTGGTGGCTTACTTTTAGCAATAACTTAGATTTATACACAACCATATGCAACTTGCATCTCAGGACAGCATAGCGTGCCTGAGAGGTTTGAGGAATTTCCGTATGTGTGCTCTGGTATGCACGCCATCAGGAAGTGTGTGCTTGTGCAAGCTCTTCACTGTGGTGGTGGTGGTGGTGGTGGTGGTGGTGGTGAAAAGCCTTTATTTAATGAAAGAGGTGAGGCTCTTTAAAGAGCCCCGCAATGGGTGGAGTCCTTATTCCGGGACCCCATTGGTCGAAGCCGCCAGCTTAGCCCTCTTGACCAAAACCTTTTGGGACTGAAGGTCCGAACAGCCAAGCAGGGCCGCCTCCCATTCCTTTCTGGTAGGGTTTGGGTGGGGGGAGAGAGCTGAGTTGCGCTGGCAAGCCCAAACCATGTGGTAGGTGTCAGCCACCTCCCCACAGTGTTTGCACCTGCCAGTGAACGCGGGATCGAAGTGTTTTAGTACTGCCGGGCACAGCATTGTGTTCGTGAATAATCGGAGTAGAACGCGTTCGTTTGCTTTCCCCAGTGCCTGTGCAGGGGCCGGGTAGAGGCGATGCCTATCCTTATAATAGGATGTGATAGCTTTGAAGGAGAGTAAGTAGCTACCTTCAGGTTCCAGGTGCTCAAGAGCCAATGGGAACGCCCGGTGAATGAGTGCTCGGGCCGCCGCGTCTGCAGCTTCGTTTTCTGCTAGGCCTTGATGGCCCGGAGTCCAAACCAGGCAGCGGGGTGTAGGATCGGTATCCTGGCTGCAGTTCCTTAGTATTCGTTCAGCTAGTGGAGTTATCCAGCCAGCCTCATAATTGCGACATGCCGAACGCGAGTCTGTTATTATGTGTTTGGATTTTGAATCAGAAGCAGCTAGGGCGATGGCAACCTCTTCAGCTTGTGTTGTGCCTGGGGCTCGAAAGGAAAGCCCATCCACCTGTATTTCTTGATGTATGACCGCGGCCGTGTACCACCCCCTGTGGGTAGGCCCAGCTACATCTACGTAAAAGACACCATGTTTGTTGCCATAGTGATGCGCTAAGGCTTCCGCCCTAGCCTGATGACGACCACTATGATCCTCCTTGTCCATCTTAGTGGGGAGGGGTCACACTCTGACGGCGCGTCTCCAGAGTTCGGGCACTCGGACCCGCTCCTGAATGTGAAAATCATGTTGGATGTGAGGGCGGGCTAGCAAGTGCCGACCCGACTTCGTTTGGGCTAGCCTCGTGTATTGATTTGTGAGATAGGCTTCCTTGAGTTCCTGAAAAGTATTCACCACTCCCAATGCAAGAAGTTTCGCATTGGAGGTGGACACAGGAAGGTCAAGTGCCCTCTTCATCATTTTGCGGAGTATTACCTCAACTTTGTCTTCGTCGTGTTTCCGCAAGGGTAGATAAGGGACCGAATAGAGGATTTGGCTGATTACGAAAGCATGGGCCAGCCGCACAGCATCCCTGCTTCGCAAACCCCCTCTCTTGTTGGTGACGCGACGGACCATACGGCCTACTTGGTCTCCAACTTTGCGGAGTTTGTGTAATGTTGCGTCTACTCTTCTTTGGCTATGGATGAAGAGCCTGAGTATTCGAATCTCTTTGGCCTCGTGTATGGGGCCACTTGTTAAGGAGAGATGTATTTGGGTAGTGTCCTTAGGGGATGCCCTAAGGTGCACAAATTCAGACTTGTTGGGTGTGCATTGGAGACCATAGTGCCCTGCGTAGCGATACACTACGTGAGCGGCTGTTTGCAGGCATTCATCCATGTGCCCTAAGTTTCCCTCTGTGGCCCAGATTGTGATATCATCGGCATACAGCGCATGCCGTATGGCTTCGATACCATTCAACTTGTCTGGGAGATGGAGCATCGCCAAAGTAAAGAGTAGGGGGGATAGCACCATGCCTTGTGGTGTCCCCCGCGTACCCATTTGATACGGACCAAATTCTTCCCCTTGGATTCTGATTAGAGCGGCTCAATCGGTCAGGAAGTCTTTGATATAGTTGAAAGTGTTGCGGCCACAGTTGGTTTTATTGAGGTGTGTCAGTATGACGCTGTGTTTGATGTTGTCGAAGGCTCCTTTCAAGTCCAAGGCCAGGACGACCTTGTCATTGTGTGGGTGTTCGACTGGTTGTATTATGTCTCTGTTGAGCTGGAGGAGTACGTCCTGTGCCGACTTATGTGGGCGAAAGCCGAACATAGTGTCTGGAAATGTGTTTCGTTGCTCCAAGTGTTCGGAGAGCCTATCCCGCACCATGGTTTCCATCAGCTTGCCCATACACGAGGTGAGCGAGAGAGGCCTCAAGTTGTGTCCTAAGAGCTGGTGCGCAACTGTCATGCATAAGTTCTAAGCCTACAGCAGAGGTTTTTCTCTTTGCACAAGCATTGAGAAGACGGGTTTTTGGTGCAACAAAAGGCATGCTCTGCTATTACCCTGATTTGGTTCCTGTAGGGAGCACATGTCAATGCAGATTGTGCTGCAGCTAAAATCCTATAGCGAACATTTCATTTCCGTCTGTCACAAACTTCATTTTATTACCTTCACTTCTATCACAAACTCCAGTTATGGTTTTCTATTGAAGAATTTCAGTTGCAGCAGTCAGGGGAGACCTGTAAAAATCATAATATTTTAAGCATTCACCAGATGTTTACACTTGTGTCGTAGGGTCAATTTCAGCAAAGCTGTTGGTGTGTGAAATGCTGATGCCGCTTGAAGAATTTACAAACTCTGGGTAGAATGTGGGGTGTAGGGGTAAAGTAGGTAGGTGCACATCATGCATGGGATCGTGCAGTAAGTAAGGGTTGGGTGATTGGGAGGGTGCAAAGTGTGCAGCTATTGACATTGGTGACACGATTTCACCGAGCATTGACCATGCAGCTGTTGCTGTAAAACACCAATTTGGTGGGCACTCTGACTCTAGTATGGAGGAAAGCACAGCAAAGTGCACGCCTGTCAATTACGCACTAGTGAAACAGCTGCCTACTTGCTACGATGTAAACCTTCTAAAACTTCTGGTTAGTAAAACAAAGAAATGAGAGATCACAGGTAAAACCTTACTGGAACTAAGAACAAAGAACTGCTGTATTAATGGAACTAGCACGAAAGCACCTTCTTTGGTTCACATCTCAGTCGAAGCTGTCCCTGTGTCGTGTTTTTGTGGGCCTTTGCGGGTGGTGAGCGCGAGTAGACCCTCTCAATTCCAGGTTCCGCAGTTGCATTGTTTGCAGTATTGATCTTCTCATCTCAACTAGTCTTACCATTCAGGCCTGCTCGTTGGCACAGGGCATCTTCCTGGTCTTATTTATGCCCTTCTTGGCGTCTCCATTTGGGGGCCCTTTTCCTTTTGTCCCTTTCATTGCACCCCCCGCATTCTTATAGTTTCTGCCGGCGAATGGGTCGTCTAGCTGCTGTTGACACACAGTTACATTTTTGTGTCTCACCTCTTTTTTTACCATTCAAAGACCAGGAATAGATACTCCAAAATTCATGGAAAGCCTTGATGTCTACCCTGAAGTACAACACATTCCCCCATATGTACTCAAACTGAGTAGCTTGTAAGACATGCATTCAAAGACAGGTGTTCACAGTGATATCGAAAGCACATGAGGGCTTAACCTGAACAGAAGCTGCTTTGTCAACTTTAACCGTCAGATGCATCAGAGTACAAATGTTCTTGACAAAACACAGGGCCCTTCAAAAGACTTAAAAAAATCAAGCTTTTTCCCAAACCTTTTGTCTTGCTCCTCTTTTTTTCTCTATCTCCGATGGTGCTTTTTGTCCCTGCATGGAGAATGTCAGCTCCCATTTAAGGTTAAGCTGTGTTGTTGCCACTGAAGACATCGCAAGTGAAAACCACGAGCCTATTTATTTTTTTCAGGTGGCAGAGCTTATCCTAGCTGTGTACTTGTGCGTAGAAAATTATTTGACAACCATGTGCAACATCTCATATCTGCATTAGGTTTAATGTTGCAGAATGTTAGTTTACCCTTCTTATTTTCTTATTCTGTTCTTCTACAGGTTTGACAACGAGAACAAACTCTGACTCTGCCGCGCAACTAGTTATTGAAGAGCAGCGACTGTCAAGAGAGAGCAGGAACCACAGAATGGGTATCAAGTCATCCAGCCTAGCATCTGCTGACAAGTAAGGGCTAAATGATGACGACAGTAGCTCACTACTCTCTAGGATGCTGCATTAACTCTTTCAGTGTTGGGTTTTTTCTGGGAGTGACACACCAACACGGAGGGAGCAGTTTCAGCGGCCCTGACAAAATGAAAACAGCAACTAGCGAACGAAAGATGAGAGAGAGATATGCAAGAGTGGTGCAATTCTTTGGCTTGCCGCTGATAGCAGTGAGCAGGCCCATGGAGGCGCAGCGGCATGCACCCTCTAAACTTGAAGCCTCATAGTGGACATGGCAAGAGAACGATAGAAAAACTTCTACAAAGTTACAACAGATGGCAGAACTACCCTTGCAAATGCTTGAACGAAGAATTGCAAAAGTAGGGGTGCTTGAGCACTAAGAAGCCTCTACTTGTTTCATAAGTTGAGCACGCGGTGTCAGCTCCGAGCAAGCATGCTGTCAGGCGGTGGAAAATAATGTTGTGGTCTACTTTCAACCCCAAATTTTACAGCAATGTGCCCTTGCTGCCAAACGAATCTCAACATAGCCACAAAAAGCCAGACAATCAAATTTTACCGAGAGCAAAAAATGGATGGAATTGTTCTCAGTGTTTCATTAAGGCTTATTATCTTCTGTAAACAGTCAAAGGGTGGCTGCAATTAAGGCACGGATGGAATTGCCATTTCCCTTTGTCGCACTAAAAAGCACCCTTTTGAAACAATCACTTTGGGAAACTGTAGGCTCCGAGATGGTTAAACTGAGAGTGGCATTCCTCGCTGCATGGTTCATTACATTACATGACATCTATTGTGCGCTAAATGTGTGGCCAGAGCAAAAAGAAATACCTCTGGGAAGTGCCGGCTCCTGCCTCGTGGTCCCAATTTGTGAACACCTGAGAGCAGTGGTTTTCTGCTCCTAAAATTAATTACATGCATCTGTCCTTATCCACAAAGGCTGTGCATTTTGGTTGGCCAGAAGGCAGAATCGTTAACAAGGGGAGGTTTCGCCGTATATTTTAAAACATCTGAGGATGCGAACTTTTCTGCAGGCATTTTCGTGAGCACCTCAATGGTATTGACATGCTTTTTAGACATGAAACATAGTAAGCAATCAATACCAATTTCAGTATGGATGGAGTAGGTGTCCTACTGCCTTTTTTCAGTTTCTCTTTGAGAGGGCCATTTTTGGCACATTTGCTTATTTTTACCTGTTGGTTACGTTGCCTTGCTATGAATTGTGCGTGCTTTGGAGCAGTTTTTTGCTATGTTGTAATTTTCTTTGGATCCATCTCTTCTAGAAGAGCCAGGTGGGAGTTCTGTAGTTTGCAGGTTCTCATTCTCTAAGCTGTGCATCAATATTTGACCAAAGAGTTGTAGTGTCTCTTGAGATGTCCCTGAATGTAGTGGCATTGGAGCATTTTCAGTTTCCTGCAGGTTGAAGGGACAAAAGAATGGTCCAATAGGAGTGCATATTTCATGGAGTAGTCCACCTGTTGTGTCCTCTGTGCTTGTCCCTTTGAATTCAAGAACTAAGAGAGGCCAGTCATGGCAGGCACGGTGAAGCGATCGAGAGGACATTTTTGTATCCAGGCAGCACAGTTTCATAGTCCTTTTATGTGCTGTAGTTTGCACTCTAGGCAATAATGGCTACATCACATTGGATTCAGCAACATGTTTGTGTTGTTCACGAGCATTCATGCTTTGTACTCTCGGAGGATCATCAAACAAGCTTAATTACATAAAGCTCTTACAACACAGTGCTTCAATATTGTAACGGAAACAGGGAGACAGGTCGCTAACCAGCAGAATACAGCAAGCAGCCAGCCAGCCAGCGAGAGACACTTCAACGTCTTCGAAGACACTTCAGCGCCACCTGAGAACACCAGGTGGCATTACTCCCCCTCCAAAAAAAAGAAAAACAAAAGCGGGGTTGCAGTATGGGCAGTGGAAAGAGAAAAAAAAACAGCACAAGCACACAAAAATGTACAAGGGAGGTGGGCGAAGGTGTCCCACGCGAAAACTAGCAGAACACTGAGCGTACTATCCATTACCGCGTGAAGTAGGGTTTCATGCGGACAACGTGCACAACCTCAGAGCGGGGTGGACGACGCTGAGGCTGCACAGTCCCGTCAGGAAGAACTTCGTAGGTCACTTCGGTGACGCGGCGCAAAACTCGGTACGGTCCAAAGTAACGGCACATCAGTTTTTCAGACAAGCCTGGGCGGCGTACCGGGGTCCACACCCAAACTTGGTCTCCCGGATGGTATTCGACGTGCCGATGACGGAGGTTGTAGCGGCGTGCATCCGTGCCCTGCTGCCGCTGAATGTGAAGACGGGCAAGTTGACGTGCTTCCTCGGCGCGCTGAGCGAACTGCTCGGCGTCTGGCGTGAGTGGGTGGTCATCAGTGCTGCATGGAAGCATTGCATCCAGCATCGTCTGAACGTCACGTCCGTAGACCAGACGAAATGGTGTAAATCGGGTCGTCTCCTGGGTGGCCGTGTTGTAAGCGTATGTGACGTACGGGAGAATCTCGTCCCAGGTTTTGTGCTGCGAGTCTATGTACATTGCGATCATGTCGGCGATCGTTCTGTTGAGTCTCTCTGTGAGCCCATTCGTCTGTGGGTGATAGGCAGTAGTTTTGCGATGGTTCGTGTGACTGAGCTCGAACACGTCGCGCATGAGCTGTGCCGTAAACGCCGTACCTCGATCAGTGATTACGTGGGACGGTGCGCCATGACGCAGCACGATTTGTTGCATAAAAAACTGGGCGATCTCAGATGACGTACCGCGCTGCACCGCTTTAGTTTCCGCATACCTTGTTAAATAGTCGGTCGCGACTATGATCCATTTATGACCGGCCGATGACACAGGGAATGGGCCCAGAAGATCGATGCCGACTTGATCAAAAGGCGTCCGAGGGGGTTCAATAGGTTGGAGCAAGCCCGCTGGCTTGAGAGGAGGCGCCTTACGACGTTGGCAATCGCGGCAGCCTCTGACGTAACGCTGGACGGCGTGAGAAAGTTTGGGCCAATAATACGCCTGGCGCACGCGTGCAAGTGTGCGGGCAAAGCCCAAGTGGCCGGAGGTCGGCTCATCGTGACAAGCAAGAAGGATATCGGCGCGGAGATCTGCCGGAACGACGAGGAGGTGCACTCGGTCAACAGTGCTGGAGTTTTTCTTAAACAAAATGCCGTTCCGGAGACAGAAGGCCGGCAGGTTTCTAGAAAATTGTCGGGGTACGACAGAAGCTCGGCCCTCCAGATAATCAATGATAGGTCGCAGGTCTGGGTCAGCTCGCTGGCGGGTCATTAGGTCTAAGGCGCTGACAACTCCAATAAAACCACTCTCGTCCTCTATGCTATCATCCGCTAACCCGACGGGCGCGCGAGAGAGTGCGTCAGCGTCTTCGTGCGTCTGGCCAGATTTGTGCACAATGGTGTAATCGAATTCTTGGAGGCGGAGGCTCCATCGGGCTAGGCGCCCCGATGGGTCGCGAAGATTTGCAAGCCAGCACAACGAATGGTGGTCGGTAACTACATTGAACGGGCGGCCGTAGAGGTACGGACGAAATTTCATGGTTGCCCACATAACCGCAAGGCATTCTTTTTCTGTGGTCGAATAGTTTGTTTCAGCGCGAGAAAGCGTGCGGCTTGCATACGCGATGACCCTTTCCACGCCACCTTGGTGTTGGACGAGTACGGCGCCGAGGCCGACGTTGCTCGCGTCGGTGTGGACTTCGGTTTCAGCCTCTTCATCAAAGTGCGCAAGAACAGGGGATGTTAGCAGTCGTCTGCGCAGCTCGGCAAAAGCCTCCTGCTGCTCGGCAGCCCACACGAACTGTGTATCATTGCGCGTGAGGTGGTACAGGGGTGCGGCAATCTTTGAAAAGTCGGCGATGAAGCGGCGGTAATATGCGCACAGACCCAAAAAACGTTGCACACTTTTCTTTGTTGCAGGAACAGGAAAGTTGGCGACAGCAGCAGTTTTCTCGGGGTCGGGCTTAACGCCATCGGCACTCACGAGGTGACCGAGAAACTTCAACTCTTTGTACCCAAAGTGGCACTTCTCGGGCTTTAGCGTTAAGTCGGCCGATCGGAGGGCATCTAATACTGTCCTCAGGCGTTCAAGGTGTTCGGCAAAGGTTTCGGAAAATACGACGACATCATCGAGATAAACCAAACAAGTTTGCCATTTTAGTCCAGCGAGAACGGTATCCATCATCCGCTGGAAAGTTGCCGGCGCTGAACATAGCCCAAAAGGTAGCACTTTAAATTCGTACAGTCCGTCGGGTGTCACAAACGCCGTTTTTTCGCGGTCCCGCTCGTCGACCTCTATCTGCCAGTACCCACTCTTTAAATCAATGGAGGAGAAGTACTGGGCGCGACGAAGTCTGTCGAGCGAGTCGTCGATACGAGGCAGCGGGTAGACGTCTTTTTTGGTGATGTTGTTCAGTTTCCGATAATCCACGCAGAAGCGGAGTGTCCCATCCTTTTTCTTCACCAGCACGACAGGTGAAGACCAGGGGCTGCTGGAAGGTTGAATGATTCCATCTGAAAGCATCTCCTTCACCTGCGTTTGGATCGCCTCACGCTCCTTCGGTGAGATACGGTACGGCTGCTGATGGATGGGGCGAGCATCGTCGGGCGTAATGATGCGGTGCTTGAGAAGAGCCGTTTGCCGGACTTTCGACGAAGAAGCGAAACAGGAGGAGTATTCAAGTAGGAGGGCACGTAGTTCTCGCTGTTGAGTCACCGAAAGGTCCGGGCTGATGTCAAGGGATGGGCGCACAGGTCTAACAGCTTCGAACGCGAAACATTCAGAAACCTCCGCTAAGGGGTCGGCGAATGCGATGGCAGTAGCACGAAAAAGGTGCCGGGGCTCGTTAGAGAAGTTAGTCACCAGGAGCTCAGAGCAGCCGTCGCGGAGATGGATGAGACCTCGCGCTGAGCAGATGCCGTGGGTGAGCAAAAGGGACAGGTTGCCCTCTGCGACCGCTGTCCCTTCACGTAGTCCGTCGCAGTGAACACTCACAAAAACGCTGGCGCATGGCGGAATCCAAACGCTCTCGGCGGATATTCTAAGGGCGGCGCGGCGTGGACAGTCCTCGGAGTAAACATCAGCTTTCTCGGTAGAAAATGTGACAGTGCGCTTTCGGAGGTCAATAATAGCTCCATACTCTCGGAGAAAATCAACGCCAAGGATACAGTCACGGGAGCAGTTCGGTAGAACTAGGCAGCTGACAACAAATGTGGAGCTGCGAATTTGGACTCTTGCTGTGCATAGGCCAAGCGGAGTTACGACATGTCCGCCAGCCGTGCGAATCTGCGTGCCGGACCATGGTGTCATTACTTTTTTAAGAAGCGCCGCTAGCTTTCCGCTTAAAATCGAGAAATCAGCGCCAGTGTCCACCAAAGCACTAACCTTATAGCCATCGAGAAGCACGGGTATATCCAACGAGAATCGATCTCCGAGTTCAGGTACTGCAGTCGTTGCCTTTAAATCGCGGTCGGTCGCTGTTCGCGTTGTCGGGGGGTCTTGTTCGTATCGATTGCCAGCGGCCTCGCCCCCTGAGGTCGCTCTCTTTAGTTTTCCCGGCGGGGACTTGGCGACCGTCTCTGCGCCATCCAGGAGGAGCTTTGGGGCTGTGGCGAAGGTCGGCGTGGTGATGGAGACCGAGACTGCCGCTGGGGAATTGTCACCATGCGCTGCTGGGCTACGTAGTCCTCGATCTCCCGGGGTCGTTGACCTCTTGGTGGACGGGGCATGTCGATAGGGAACCCCTGCAGCCCAAGCTGTCGATACGGGCACTGGCGATACAGATGACCGGGTTCCCCGCAGTGAAAGCAGAGACGCCGCCGATCCGGAGCACGCCACAGGTCCGTCTTCCGCTGGGGTGATCGTCGATTGTCGATGTAGTACGTGTCGGGGTGTGCGGAAAACAGCGAGCCTTGATTGGACGGAGGAAACTGCGCCGAAGAGGGCGCAGGACGTTGCAAGGCTTCAGCGTGCGTTGGACAACGGCACTCCGTTGGTAAAGGCGGCGGGTCAACGGACGGGAACGAAGGTCTCAAGGCTTGAACCTCTTCGCGGACCAGGCTAGCGAGAGAGCCGGCCGTCGGCAGGGGAGCACCGAAAAGCGCCTGGAGCTCTTCGCGCACAACGGAGCGGATCAGGTCGCGGAGAAGACCAGGGTTAGCCCCGAAGGCAGGAAGCGGCTCTGTAAGTGAAGCGGCGAGTACCGGCCGGTCGTAGGTGGTAGACCGCCGCAAGAGCATCTTCTCCATCGTGACCGCCTCCGAGGGAAACTCAGCAACAGTCCCAGGTGGACTGCGCACGAGGCCAGCGAAAAGTTGCTCTTTAACGCCGCGCATGAGATGGCGCACCTTTTTATCTTCGGGCATGGCCGGGTCAGCTCGCCGGAAGAGCCGAGTCATATCCTCCACGTACATGCTTACAGTCTCATTCGGCATCTGAATGCGAGACTGCAAAACCCGTTCAGCCCGTTCTCGACGATCCGTGCTGGTGTAGGTCTCCAGCAGGCGTCGGCGGAACTCGTGCCATGATGTTAGGGCGTCTTCTCGGTTTTCGTACCAGGTACGTGCACCATCCTCGAGACTAAAGAAGACGTTTCGAAGTTTAGCGGCGTCGTCCCACTGGTTGAATGAGGCCACGCGTTCAAACTCGAGAAGCCAGTCCTCTACGTCTTCGAGCTGACTGCCGTGGAATGGTTTGGGCAGTCGCGGATTCTGCAAGGTGTAGTAGGCAGCAGCTGGCATGACAGGTCGATGGGTGGGTGCTCTGGCAGACTCCAAAAGCCCGTGTTCGGGAGGTAGGCCTTGATTTCTCCGGCTAGCACGGTGCACGGGGGTGTCCACTAGCGAAGGACTGGAGCCCAGGGTATCCGGAGGAGTATGAGACATATACAGGGATCTTTACCCAGCGCCTACACCAAAATATGTAACGGAAACAGGGAGACAGGTCGCTAACCAGCAGAATACAGCAAGCAGCCAGCCAGCCAGCGAGAGACACTTCAACGTCTTCGAAGACACTTCAGCGCCACCTGAGAACACCAGGTGGCAATATTGTTGTACCAAAGGTGCAGGAGCTCTGAGAAACATGATTTTTTTTACTGTTTTCATGTCTTCTCTCCGCAGTCATTCGGCTGATGACAGTGACAGCGAGGGAGCAGCATATACATTTCGCTTGACGACCAACGGAAGCTACGGCGACCACCAAGAAATGTCGGAGGCAGAATGCGACAGGGATCAGCACACAAGAGGTGGGTGCCTCAGGCAAGCTAGCCTGCTGAAAACAAATTAATTTTGTGTATTCACAGCACAACCGTGGTAGTGGTCATTCATGGTTCCTATGTTTCTAAAGCCTGCATGCATTTGTTGTCGGAAAAGTGCATGATGTAAGCTCTTGCTGTCAGACTGTCTTGCTGTTTAATTGACACCGTGCTGAAGCCACAAAAAGCGGTGTGCTAATGCTGCTTTCGGGTACGTTGTATTTCCTTATTGCATAGTACGAAGCAGAAGCTTTCCTAAAGCATGACTACACGGAGAATGTGGAAGTCCTCTTTCAACATGGCTGCTGGCATGACCTAGATAAAATTTTTGGGCTTAAAATTAATAACTATTGGCCCTGAGGACACGCTGACACCATGTACAGAGAGTGCCCTCGTGATGTACATTTACTGAGGCATATTGTCACGTACTTGTGAAAGAGGGCATGTTTAAAGCAACGCTGAAACTATTTTTTTCAAATACGACAGCATTCAAGGATTCGAATATGAATCTTCTAGGTAAAGCATGCCAAGTATTTTTGCGCTGGAACTTAAATTGGTGTCGTAATCACTGATCAGTCACAACAACCTTCACACTTCTCCTCATTGCGCAGGAAAAGTGCGAAGAAGCTTGCTGGTGCCATCATTGTTGGCGAGACCAAATTTTCGCTGCCTTTACCCATCGCTTCTTACCACACGTCATCTGAAGCTGCCGAATGCTTCATGGGCTTTACCTTTACTCTTGTTGGTTTTCTTTTTTCAAGCAAATGTTTCTTTGTTGAAAATGTAGCATCGCTGTGCATGACGTCATCATTGCTCCCCCTCCCCAGCGCTGTGCACTGCAGATAAGCCTGAAAGCTGTTGCAGCTTTATTCAGTGATTATATCACCATTTCAAATTCCAGCACAAAAGGACTTCACATGCTTTACCTGAAAGTTTCGCACATTTGATCCCTTCAAGCTTGCCAAATTATAAGACTTCTTCAGTTGCTGTTTAACATTGGTCACAAGTCACCAGGCGGGAGGATCACTTGAAGGTGGCTGCTACCTAGCTTGAGCTCTTTGTCTACATCTTCAACTATATGCCACCTGGCAACACACCAGATGGCATTATCCCCCTCCCCCCTTTTAAAAAGAAGAAATGGTGGGGCATGATGCCAAACACACTGCAGGCATGCCAAGAAGCAAAGAGCTTCTCAGACAAGTCTTGTCTTGATGATAGACAGGTGTTCATACTCAGACTTGGTCCCCCAGCTTGTACTTGGCTTGTCAGTTCCAAAGGTTGTAGCAGTGTGCATGGACATATATCAACTCCAAATGTAATATGGTCATTCCAACTCGCAGCCCTTGTTGTCTGAAAAAATTTGACTTTAAACATAAAGTTTACGTGTGCATAGTATGAAACCTCTCTAAACAACAGGCATGTAAGGACGAACTCACAGGGCCAACAACTGGAGACGAATGCAAGTAAAGGGATAAAACAGTGTGCTTTCCACATTCACATGTGTCTGAACTGACTAGCCCAGCAAATGGCAAGTCAAGCTGCCTACAGTCAGATGGTTTTGCATGATAGAGTGATGCATGTTCTGGAAATTACCAAAAATTTGCTGATGCACTAACTATCACTCATCTGGGAAAGTATCGCCAGTGTGAGTGAGCTGG
Organism: Amblyomma americanum; assembly: GCF_052857255.1. Lineage (NCBI taxonomy): Eukaryota > Metazoa > Arthropoda > Arachnida > Ixodida > Ixodidae > Amblyomma > Amblyomma americanum. The sequence goes on along the minus strand of NC_135500.1, from coordinate 171,235,947 downwards.
GTACGCGGCAATGGTGGCATGCAGTTCAAATTTTTACTGGCAGAACCGATTTGTGTACAGAATAACAAGTTTTTTACACATGGAGCTTCATGTTTCTGGCAGAACTGTGACACTGGCATTGGCCATGATCTACCCATGTCTCAACCTTAGTCCCCATGGATAGGTCAGCTCTGCGTATTGGCGATTTTTACAATCTAGAGAGTGTATTTGATCCAATATGATGGCATTATGGAGGGCTGCTTTAGAGGTCAGCACAAGTAGAATTTGCTTGTTTTGAATTTTTTGATAAACTCATGCATGTTTGTCAATGGTGGCAACCTCATGTGAACCAAACAGACTTTCACTTCTCATGAATGTAGAGGAATAAATGAGTGACAAGGAAGAAATTTCTGCGTGCCATTCAGAATTGTCCGGTGTGAAAGCAGGGTGGCAGAGGGTCAACGTGTGCTTTGGGGGGATTTTAAAATCAGTAACATTGATGATGAATATGCTTGTAGAATGTATGAATGACGAAACTGAAAGCGCTGGTTTTTGCATTTAGCACTACTGGTTAGCAACACCCGGTTATTGTTGTTGCTGCTTGCACAGAAAACAAGCTAGAAAGCTTGTCAGTCATTGTTGCTTCATTTCTAACTTATAAAGCTGCGTCCTGTTTGGTTTATTTGTGTTCATGGATTTTATAACACATTCTTCTTTATTTATGGATCTGCTCGTATTTCCAGGTGGGAAGAGGGTAAAATAAGACCGCCTTTTTGTATGTGCTGTGTTCTCTGAACAACCATACTTTCGTAATTTAAAGGCGCCAAAACCACACACACACGAGAGAAGAGAACAGGGCAGAGCACCATTCACAACTAGTTTAATTTGCAGAAACCACTTACATACAAATATATATATACAGTCAGCCGGCGCCTGCGCAAGAAACATATTCACACATCGCAAGAAACATATTCACACATCAAGTCGTATATGATAAGCATTGCTTAAAAAACGTTTTTTCCGCATGATACAAATATATAGATGTTTTGCTGATGCACAAACTGCCTTTCTTGCTGATATAGAGCGCTTCAATCAGTTCTCTGGCTTTTGCATTGCTACTCCTGGCAAGAATTCGCACCTTTAAAAAACATGGCTCACAAGAGCATGAAGAGCAGGATCTAATATGCTTAGATAAATTTGGGCCCTCTTTATTTTGTTCCACGTTTCTTTCATGTTCTCTGATTCGCTCATTGACACAGCGCCCTGTTTGTCCTGCATAGGAACAACCGCATGAGAGGGGAATTTCATAAACTACCCCTTCGGTACATCTCACCCATGCTTGATTCTGCAGCCTCTTTCTTTTCCTTTTTGCTTTCCTTTTTCGACTCGAGGGCAAACACTTCCGAGCTTCGCAACCTTTTTCAGATTGTGGGCCAGATTGTGGACCACCACAAGTCTCACCTCTTCTCAGGGGACCTCTGCCCCAGCTCTCACTGCCCTAGTCTTCATCTTCTGCAAGAGGCTTTCGGCGACCCCTGTCACGAGTTAACCAGGGAACCCGGCTGAAGCCAGCCTGGCCAATTGGTTGTGAACGCATGAGTTCCTTAGCGCAGACACAAGACACAGTGAAGCAATGCCTCTTTTCACTAATTTGGAATGCGAGGAGTCAAATGGCAAAAGTCCTTTTTTTTTTGCTAGCGGAGCGTAAGCCCAACACACCTTGTCCGATTAGAACTCAATCTTGAGATCTAAAAACTGTCAAAAATTGTCCGCAGGCAGTTCACATGTAAAATTCAAGCCTTTTCCATGTTGTCGAAATAGGAATAAAACATCGTATGCAGCTTTAGCAATGTTCAAGCTTGCGTCCTTGGTTAAAATAATCAAAAAATTGTCCACATATCTAAAAACTTTAGAAACTTTGCTAGCTGGTAAAACCTGATGAAGGACTTGGTCCATTTGTGAAAGAAAAATGTTACATAATACTGGCGCGACACACGATCCAATACAAATGCCCGCATTCTGGAGAAAATACCGGTCCGCCATGGTGGCTTAGTGGTCACGGTGCTGTGGCAATGACGAGACAAAGCGGGCTGCTCTGTCAGTGATTGCACCAGTGGTGCCTTCTCATTTGTCGGCTGTGAAGATGCGGCATAGGAAGCAAGGGAGTATTTTGAGCGAGGTTTGACGATCCTGTATCACGAAAGTCTTCAAACTTAGCGCAGTTTTGGCCAAATGAAGCTTTTCGTGGTCATTGATAAAGCAGCTGCTGAAGTCTTCAAACCTCCCGCAAAAGACCCCCTCCTTCACCTATTCTCCACGGTCGACTGACGAGATGGCGCCGCCGTTGCAATCGCTGAGAGAGTGGCTTGTTTCGTTTCGTCATCGCTACAGACGATGCGAATAGCCAACTACTACTTAGTGATTCAGGCAAGTACCCCAAACAAATGTGGTATAAAAAAATTCTGCCGACCAAATGCCAGTTTTGTGCAAAATTTAAGCTCTAACAATTCACTGGCTTAGCTGTGAGGAGCATTCTACGGCATGCATAGAATCCATAAAATGTATTTTCGGTGTCAAACTTTGGTCATACCCGGATATTAATTTTCTGCATATTCTAGTTTTCAGAATTCCCCATTTTTTCCGCCATTCAGAATTTCCGAAAATTTTGCATCTCTGCATTCAATTGACAAATGCAGCAGAGAGATAATACAAGCTTCTAAAATATACTGCAGATGGCGGCACCACTCCAAGCACGCTAGCTTTGTATTATGGCACCCACTTTTGAACGCAGAGCGGTCATATGGGTACATAAAGGACACTCAAAGGGTTAATACGGCCAACAAACTTGGCTGTATTAACACAGATTGCACCATTCGGCAGAGCCCTCCCAACTATTCCTGCTTTCAGCAGAGCATGGTCATGTTGTTTCCTACAATTGTGTCGATTTGTACTCCTCCATTGGTGGAGCTTGCTGCCATTATTCTGGGAAATGAGAGGAGTGGAATTTTTTTATGTCACCAGTTATTGAAGCGAAAAGCTTCATTACGCCAGGTAAAACAGTCTTCGGGTAGGCAGCAAAATGACCTTGAACGACCTTCAGACCAACCAAGGATAGCAGTGTATGACCGTATGTGGTACCGTTATGGTGTCGAACCCTTTACCCATGACCTTTGTTGACCTTTGACATTGGGTGACCTTTGGGTTGACCTTCGACCTTAAGAACATCCGATGGGGTAATGTGAAGACGTGATGTCATCCGATAAGGGTGTCGTAAGACCATGTGATACACGTAATAGCCAAGTGGTTGTGTGGGTATATATAGAACAGCTGTCGCGTGCATGTAGCGGAGCTGCCATGGACGAGCCTCAGACACTTAGCAAGCGCGCTTGCTTTTCGCTGAATTCCAGGGTGAGCCAAATTAAATTTAGCCACTGCCAATTTTTTTTATAAAATGTTGCTGAAAGTAGCAAGATTTGAAGCTTTGTTTCCAACTCAGCTGTATATTGACTGTTTAAATACATAAGAATTCTGTAAACTGCTTCTATTAATAAGTGTGACAAAATTATCATAAATTTGTTTTTGAGTTCTTCTTATCGTTTCATGAATGAGACTTCTGCAGATGTCATGTAAACAATATGAATGCTTCATTCAGTCTCTCTACTAAATGAGAGAATAACTGGCAGGAGTCAGTTATTGTCTCCGATTTGACCTCAATGTCCCTTTAATGCAATCATGTCTGTGTTTCCCGCGTGCAGTCTTGGGCAGAAGTTTCCAAAATTGCAGATTCACAGAAAAAATTTATCCCTGCATTTCTCCTCTAGCTCGTGAGCTGATATTTTTTCCAGTGAACGGAGCATGCATGTCCGCTCATGCTTCTGTGCTTTTCATTGACATGCATTGCCTGGCCATGCAGAGATAAGTTTTTCTCCACGAACTCCCATTCCGCAAACTTCTGTTCACGACTGTGCACAGCTTCATTATGCTCATGCACAATGGTCCCATTGTCACTTTTACATGAATTTTTGAAGCTTTAAATAATTTGCAGATTTTTTTGCTTTATTTTTAATTCAAAGTTCACATTTCTTTATTTCTGGAGAAATGATGCTGTCATGCGAAGTCGTCGGGTTTTCTTTGAATGCCTAAAATAACATTGTAATAGATTGCAGTAAGTATTAAAAATTTTCATGCAGTTCACTTCTGAAAGGTGTAGGTTTTTTTAACATCGTGATCTCACCCTCCTGTTTTCTGATCGTCATCCGTGTCATTCTGTTTGTCGTCCAACAGCCAAGCGCCTGGAGGCATTGGGAATTCACGTCTCTCCGGGTTATGGCATAACCTGAGAACTACTCAAGTCCCAGGATCCGGGCGAAGTGAGGGAAACCTGTGTGTGACGTTATCTCCTCTCTACAGAGTGTCTTACTCTCATCAGACGGGACATACTGAGACTCTCTGTGCACCGATGACTGTTGCCTGTTACTCTGCGCTCCCCAAGAGCACCACATCTATTTTCGGACCACCAGGTGTGTGTGCTTGAACAGGTGTGGAGGGAAGCCTGCATATCGTGCCTCAGTGAAACTGTGCGCCGTCTTTTGTACGGGACTGCTTGACAAGCGCGGCATGTTTGCAGCGACATCGAAATGAGGGTGAGGAGCCATGTTCTGCCAATGCTTTTGCACTGCCGGTTCAATTTGTCGCAGAATTGTCGAGCTGTGCATGACCGGAAGAGAAAGCAGGGGGCTCCTTTGAAGACATGTGGCTTTAGTGCATCATGCCAATGTCTGACAGGCTTTCTCCCCCAGTGACCTTTAAGGTTCTACTTCATCTGACACAGAACGAGTACTGTATGCCTCGTCTCAGATCATGGTGAATGGCCATTTCAAAATCAGCTTACACATGGTTCCCATGTGGCACAGTTGTCATAGAGTTCTGCACATCTGCTAACAAATGTCTGCAACATTTGTTGCAAAATATGAAACATTGTCTTTTTTTATCGCAGAATATGTTTATTGTACTTAAAGTGAACATTACTTTGTTGAGGTGTCACGACTACACCCACATACATTACCTGCATACTTTTGTGAGACCGGTGGGAACATTGGGACTACTGGTAGTTGTAATTTCGTGACATCTTAGTTCCAGTCACTTTGAAATAAGCTATTTTGATGAAGTAATTTGTGATGATTTGTTTGCTTCAAAATTTTCAGCTTGTTGTACATGGTCCTGATCACTCATTTGTCACTTAAAAGCCTTCAGGAGTGTCTATAAAGTCCTGCTTTCTTTTATTATTCATTATTGGCTCGGTTCCCATTTAAGCTTTATGTCAGCAACCAACATGCAGTGCTTTTAAAATGGTCATATGGCTATGGCGCAGGCATGAGCTTGAGGTGAAGAATGCGAGAGAGAGAAGGCATCACAAGCCTGTCAGGCTGTATCAAAATTTGATGCTGTGAAAAGTTATTGTGTGTATTGTGCACATTACAGGATAAGCAGTAATCTGAGACTGCATGAAATAAATTTGTGAAGATGTCAGCTCGAGCTGTGGTGCTGTTTATTGGCCTTGAATAAATTAAGGCTACAAACCTGAAACAACAGTAGTCAGTACAGGTTAAAACTTCATTCAGTATGATGGTTATTCTTATACAGGCACTAATTTTTGGTGATGCTGGTGCTGCCTCTAATATTTTATATGTCACAAATGACTCCGCATAACAGTTTGCATGTCATCTTATAAAAAGAAAAACACTACTAAGCTATCTTTATTACCAATGTTTGTTGTGTTTACAACTAATTTGATATTAGCTTTTTTTTGTTTATTGCTTGGACAACATTGTTTTCTTCTGTTAATATGAGTGTGCTTTCCATTTTTCTGTGTCATTTTTTTTCTCCTTCACTAGCCTGCACAGCTTGGTGTATCTGAGGTCTTGTAAAAAAAATTGTGGCTGCCTTATGGGTGCATATTATACTGAGCTGTTTTTTGGACAAAGAGTTAATCTAGAACAGTCATCAGCATTGGATGGTTTGCCTGTTATGCTTAAAGAGATTTCAAGAAATAAGGATGGCTCCTCTCAACTTCTTTTATTATTTTGTGAGATTGAAAGAAGATGGCACTATCAGTAGCATCATTTGGTACAACAATTGGTGAGAAAAGTTTAAAAAAGAACTCACTATGAACAATGAACCATTGTTTTTGTTACGTTTTGTGGTTTAAGCTCCTCAATCCTGCACAAGCATGTTCATAGCACCTCCCATTTGCTTAAAATATGTTGTTCTCTCTAGCTTCTTTCTTCAAGGGTTAGTGTGGGCTCATTTTCTCAGTTATATATAAGCATTGTCCGAAGAAAGTAATCTGCTGAATGGTGACTGTATAGTGATAGAATCGTAGCAGCATTAAGGAATGGTGATAAAATGTTGATATGTTAGTGCTAGGGTACCTTATCAACGCATTGTTGCTGTTATGAGGAACCAAAATAATTTTGTGGCCTTTTGTCATTTTCACCAATGGTGTAATTTTTACCAAATGTAAACACAGTGTCAGTTCTGTCCCATTGCACAGAGCTGTTCCTGGATGCTGGAAAAAAAATAGCTTGCTGCACAGAGTAAAATTAATACACGTGAGCTGCCATACAGTTTGGAAAACAGACCTTGCGTATGTGGACTTTATTGTTGCATCATTTTTGAACTTGACGGAGTGATTGAAGTGCTGTGTCTTTTAATGTACGAGAAGACAAGGCACTACCATGTCCGAGGTGGGTGAGAACCACCTGACGGCTGAAGGCTTGATATTTTTCTAAAGGTATTGATAGAGCTTCTGTAAATATGTACAAAAGTCACATCACATTTCATGATGCCAGCGGTGTTTCATATGTGTTGTACAGGAAAAGGCATGCAAGCATGTAATATGTTGCTCTGTATTGCCATTAAAAAAATATGTTGAACGCATTATTTCCTGTTGCAGACAATGCAGATGAGGAGTCTTTGAAACTGGAGTTATGTTTCAAATCATTTAGGCTCCTGTATGGCAGTGCTTTGCCTCCCAGGTGCACTTATGTGTTCTTGTTGTTTTTTCCTTTATTGTTTCATGTTGTATAATGTCGTGTTAAAATTTAACTTTTTTTTGCAGAGCAAAATGTCTGCATAGCTTGAATAAAGTGCGTTGTTGAGAATTTTTACTTGGTTGCTTAGCAAAGCTTTCTGTAAACATTGCAACTACTACCAGAGGCAGCTTTGGAACTCTCGCAAGGTAAGTCACTTTAGTTACACCAATTGTTCTAAATAGCTTTTACCTTCTTATAGGTAGACCTGAATTTGACTTTATGATCATCAGCTTCTGGAAAATTACTAGAATGCTATCTCGAAGAAACTGCAATGCTATCTTGGAGGTGCCATATTCATCACAGAGACAGAACATTGTCCCCTTTCCTGGCTGCATGCCACGACATTAAAGAACAATTGCCTTCTAAGGTGGAGCTTGAGTCTGCAGCAGTACATTTCAACATAAAGTACAACAGGGGCAAATTGAATGGAAACGCGGACGCACTTAGCCGTTCTTTCTAAGTAGTCCGGGGTGCTCCTCAGGTACCCAAAATTGCTACTTGTTTTTTTATTTCCTGTGTTTATGTGTGTGAATGTGTGTAGTAACATGTTTTGTTTTCTCAGCATACGTGGGCCCTGAGAGTTTTCGGTGTGGGGTTTTCTCCAACAGCTATAATAACCATATTGTAGCAATCCCTCTTTTGAACTGGTTTTCTTGGAGGGGAGTTGAGTGCTTGCTTGAGCATGTGGTTATGTTATGAGCGACGGAGAAATTTTGGTCTTTCTGCAAGCAATTAAGTAGTCTCTTCGGGCAGCAGCGGCGACTGCTACCCGCCGAGCCTCGTCTGGCTGGTGAGGAAGCTGTTACAACCCTGCTGGCGACACGTCGTTTGACCCCACGATGGATGCCTAGCTGTGAAGGTACCTGCAGAGATTTCCCCACGCTTGGATCGGGAGGGGAGGGGAATGGACTTCCCTTTGACTGGTTCACAGCAAGGACGCCTGGGGCAGCGACCGACGATGGGCAGATGACAGGGGAAGAGGAGAACGATGCCTTCAAGCAATTAACAGTGTCCAACAGGAGCCGGCCCAAATCGGAGAGAGTTTGCCGCAGTTGTGGGCCGCGGCGCCACCTGCATGAATCACCTGTGTTTTGATGGACACGTGCCACTTGCAACACTACTGTACGAAATAGCAGCGGATTTGGGATTGCTCCTCGCCCATTCCAACAGGTGACTCCGCTTGCTACACATGCTGTGCAGCTTTTCCCGTCTTGGAGAAATGTGCCTCGTGTTGAATTGGCCACCACCTGGTGAAAGGGTGGACTTTAGGGGATTTAAGGAGCATGCCAAGCGAGAACGAATGATCTGGGCCCTGTCGACAAGGCTCGTCCAGTCGCTCGACGCATGAACTCTTGAATTTTGACTGTTTGCTTTCTTTCTAAATTATGTAAATAAGTTTCTTCAAAGTGCCTATAAACCCGCTTCTTTTCATTTTCCCAGACTTCAACTTCCATCTTTCCTCAGCCCGAAGGCTCGGACACGCTACTCAACTGAGCCCGGGTTTGAGGTAGCCCCTGCCCCTCGACACTAAAAAGTAATGCAACTATTTTTTTTGGGCGCTGCTATCGTCCTAGCGCGCTCGGATTGGTTGCGTTATGTGAGGAGGCAAGGAGCTTGCAGTTTTTCATCACTGCCTAGCACAGTCTGCCCCAAGTTCTTGGAGCGTCAGGATCGCTGTTTCCGTATACCTACTTACAGGCAATTGTGTCACGACGTGCGATGGCATCCTCACGCGAACAACGCTACGCGATCAGGGTCTGTGCTAAACTCAATTGATAAGGAGGAGGTGAAGGTAGAGGAAAGGCAGGGAGGTTGACCAGAAGAATAACCGGTTTGCGACCCTGCACGGTGGGAAATTGGTTTGTTCATAGAAGGTTGTGGCCAAGTACTACACCAGGGTAGCCAAATCCTGTTCTAGTGAGAGAGTGCATTGTCGGTTCTGGTCACCGAGATCAGGCCGCACCCCAGGCCTGCTTATGGAATTCCGAGAGCTCCACCACACAGCCATCAGCAAAGAGCACGATATTGTTTACCATTGGCTGCGAGGACACAGCGGCATTGCAGGCAACCAACGCGTGGACGAGGCCACGCGGTGGTTGCCTGCGATTCCGCTATGTCCTGGCAGCCATTGGTAAACAATATCGTGCCCTTTGTTGATGGCTGTGTGGTGGAGCTCTCGGAATTCCATAAGCAGGCCTGGGGTGCAGCCTGATCTCGGTGACCAGAACCGACAACGCACTTCCTCACCAGAACAGGATTTGGCCACAACCTTCCATGAACAAACCAATTAACCCTCGGCCTTAGTCTCCAGCGGCTGCGAAGCAACTGACCAAGGCGGCGATCAGACCTGTGACACAGCGGAGGGTGCTGAGAATCTCTGGCTCCGGACAGGCTGCCATTGGAATCTGAACCTCGCAACATTTAACGCTAGAACCTTATCTATTGAGGCTAACCTAGCAGTGCTTTTGGAGGAACTATTGGGCATTAAATGGGGCGTCATAGGGCTTAGTGAAGTTAGGACAGGCGAAGCGTATACAGTACTAAAGGACGGGCACATACTGTGCTATCACGGATTAGCGGATAGACAAAAACTAGGTGTGGGATTCCTCATTAAGAGGAGTTCTATAGTATTAACGAAAAGGTGGCAGCTATCGTAATTAGACTTAATAAGAAGTGCAAGCTGAAGGTGGTGCAGGCCTACACACCTACATCTAGTCATGATCAACAGGCTGTTGAAAGCTTCTATGAAGACGTGGAATCGGCAATGAACAAAGTAAAAACACAATACACTGCACTGATGGGCGACTTCAATGCGAAAGTGGGCAAGAAGCAGGCTGGCGACCAGGCGGTTGGGGCTGCATGATGTATCATTTGTCAAGCAAGTTTTGTAAAAGGCTGAAGCAAAGGTACCAATATACTTGTTTTCAAAATTTATATATGGTGCCAAGGTTGGCTTGAGAGGCGACAATTGAAAATATGCGGTCAAGGTGAGAAAATTTGTTTTTTTGTATTTTATGGCTCTGCTATATGTAAGGTAGACCAACATTAGCTATGTAACATACAGCTTTCTATTGTAGCATGTAAATTTCATTTTGGGCAGGTTAGCTTGAATAGTACTTCCCAAGGCAAAGTAACAGTAGTTTTCCTGTCTGAAAACATTGAAAAAAAGGGGCCACGATTGGGATTTATCGCACAAAGCAGATTTAAATTTTTGGATAGCACAATGAATCACCGGCCTGTTGAAGAAATTGTCTGGTGAAAGACTTTTTTTCCAAAGCTGAAAACAAGGCCTGTGAAATACCAAGCGGCACTGGGTATTGAACCCAGCACCGTCCGCATGCAACGTGCATGCTCTAATTTCTAGACCACTGCCTGGCAATTACTAGGTAGCCTTAAAATTTTATCTGTTAGGGTAATTGATAACTCATGCAATGTACTTTTTTTGAAGGAAAATAAATTTGTACCACTTCCTTCAAGAGAGTAACTTACATGAACATTTCACTTCTTGTCAAGGACATGTAGACGTTATGGAAGTAGTGGTAGTGTTGTTAAGGGGCACGCAAGATTAGCCTTGCATTTAAAACTGCAGAATTGGTGCACCTGTATTAAATAGTCTATAAACAAATCACAACTCCTTACTCTGCTCTGTCATAGAAAGAACTATTAGATTATACTTGTGGAAATGTCAAAAATAGCCTCGTCACATAAAATTATTTACTTCTCTTCCTCTGAAACCAAATACATATTGATCCATTAGAAATGCCACAGAGTAGTTTGGGAGCATGGGACCCTTGTTTTGCGGAAAGTGAATTCACAAGTCTATGGAATGTAACTGAACAAGCACGAAAATAACGTAAGTACTTTTTCACAACTGTATTATGTTATTGACAAATACAGTTTTTGGACATTCCAAGAAAGCAGCAAGACAATAAGAAGGAAAGCAAGAGAAATACAAGGAAGCTAATAAATGCATAATATACTTATAAAATTCAATCCTAAAAAAAAATGAGAAAATCCCTTCAAATGCAGTAGATGCAAGGTAGTCAAGCTCTTTTCTGTACCATTTAATCAAGGGCTGACTGACAGAATTTTCCATGCTAAATAAAATGCTTTGATTTCATGGGTGCACTAATGATTGTCTGCATGAAATGCTGTGCTGCAAATATAATTGGTTGAAAATTTACATTTTGACAACGCACTGACATAGGTGACGGCCTGAAAGTTGAGGTGATCTATAATGTCCCTCTTACTTTCGCATTAAAGCAATGCCATGTATGACCAGCATTACGTTCACCACAATTCAAAGGGCATGTGATGTATCTTTATGTATCTTTAGTAAAACAGCGCGAACAACGTAGGGACAAGATGAAGGAGGACACAGGACGGGCGCTGACTCTCAGCTAAAGTTTATTAGGCAACACTTGGTGTTTATAAAGAAAAAATCACATAGACAAAGTACATGACATGTCACACTAAAAGGCGATAAAACAAGAGGCAGAGATGCATACGACGCTCAAATGCCACCAAGAAAGGCTATCTCTTTGTCACGAAGTGAATGACTGACGGTTTGCTGACACAACTGGCCTCTTGACTGATATAAAAGGCTTCCATTAATTCCCGCTGTGGTCTGTTCACTGTGCGTATAAAGCACCTTCGTGCTACGCCAGATGGCCGTGCATTTTTTCTTTTTCATTACCTCACACTTTATGCAGTGGCTGACCAAGTAAGAAAGTTCCTTGTCATTTTCCAGATTATTTTTGTGCTCCTGTAACCTTTTATTTAGGCATCGTCTCCTGTCTGCCCAATGTACTGGGCTCCGCAGGAGAGTGGAATTTTGTACACTACTCCTTTGCAACAAGCGAGGAGCTTGTTCCTGTGCTCGGCTGCCACAACCTTTCCTTTTTCTCGACCGTTTCCTTCTTCCTTTGGATCGCCGGACACAACTGTTTTAGTTTGTTGGAGCTGATATTGCTACATTAACCTTATATCTATTTGCCACATTTTTTAGCCCATGGGTGATACGATTAGAACGTTCATTTGGGCGAGTTGTATAGATGCATCTTTAGATGCATTTCTTGGTGGCATTTGAGCATCGTATGCATCTCTGCCTCTTGTTTTATCGCTTTTAGTGTGACCATGTCATGTACTTTGTCTATGTGATTTTTTCTTTATAACACCAGGTGTTGCCTAATAAACTTTACTTGAGAGTCAGCGCCCGTCCTGTGTCCTCCTTCATCTTGTCCTACGTTGTTCGCGCTATTTTACTAAAGATGCATCTATACCAACTCGCCCAAATGAACGTTCTACTTATGGTGATATATCGCTCCAGTTTGCAAGGCACAAGCTTGTACTCTGGCTTGACTGGGTTGTTTGCTGTTTTTTCTTTCTGTATTATTAGTGGTGATCTCGCCAGCATACAGGCCGCAGAAAGCTTGATTGAGATCATCAGACCATCTTGCCACATTCCTAATGGAATAAAGACACGCTTCATGTTGTCAAGTAGCCATGCATGCATATTTAGCCGAGAGCCCTTTGCGTGTTGTGTTCGGTTTTACCACACATAAGTGGCTGTGGCTAAGGCTAGAAGTCTGTTTGTTTATATAATTCAAAAAATTTTTTCCAATCTATATTTTGTTTAAAAATTTGCTTGGCTTAAAAAACTGAAAATACAGAACAAATCAACAAGACTGCCTCCACCTAAGAGCAATGCTGGATGGAACAGTGTTTCATTGTAAAGCACAACAGTGTTTTTTCCTTAGTGTTCTCAGTTCCCTGCAAGAAAATGTAAAATGCTTTACTATTAGCTCATCGCCGCATGATTCACATAGGAATTTGCCTTGTTTAGTCAGTATGAAGTTATGATTAATTGCGTGTGTGCCCAGTACAAAGTTGGCAGAAAATCACTTCCTTGAAATGTTTCTGTTGTGTGCAAGACCTCTCCATTCACTTAAAACTGTCTTTAGAAACTGTAGTTTGTTATTTACTTTATTGTGCCCAGCGGACTGCCAATTTTTTCTTAATCAGCGTGTGCTACTAAGGTCATGGAGTCCTTAAAAGGCATATTTACTTTCCTTTATCTGCTTGCAATGAGCTTAGCAGCACACAAGTCTGCTCTCTCATTGCCTTTTATTCGAACATGACTTGGAACCCAGCAGGGTTTTATGTTTTGTTTGTCCTTGAGCTGCTTATGTTGTGCCTTATGCCTTATGTTGTGCAGCGGAGTGATGGCATTTCTAGAGTGAAGAGCTGTGATGCAGTTAGCGACTCTGTGTAAATAATACTGTTCTAGAGATTCTCGTTTGTTGTTTTTTTCCATGGCTGCACAGATGGCGTAACAGTCAACACTGAAGGTGGATGCATACTGCGGAAGTAATGCCTCCCAATTCCCATGTACCACTAGTGCTTCTAACATAATTAAAACATCCGTTTTTGAACCATCAGTATAAAAATCCA
>NC_135500.1:171104871-171222321 GCF_052857255.1 Amblyomma americanum | reverse complement strand
ATAAAAATCCATGAAGCCACCCATATTTTTCTTGGAGTACAAGAAATTCTGGCATGATTATGTTGTCGTGGAGCTTGTTTTTTGCGGAACTGTGTAAGAGTGAAATCGGAGGTTGCAAAGAAAATGTTCCATGCAGGTAGTGGATCTCATCTTTGCGCAGTGCCTGATAATGTGTCTAGTATATAGGCTGAGATTCTGGCACATCTCTTCAAACTACAAGAGCAATGGCCTGGCAGCTTAAGGTTTGTTGTGCAATATTATTCTAGAATGACACTTCGTTACTGCTGGGTATAGCAGATGTGCCTTGGTAGCGACCTCAATTTAAGGATATAAGCACAAATGAGAGCGGTTCTTTTCATTTCAAGCTGCGGTTTACTTGTTTTTACAAAGAGGCTGTCTATGGGAAATGTTCTGTGTGCACCAGACAAAAGGTGCTAGCCTGAGTTGTGTACTGGATCCAGTTTTTTTAGGTATGATGGTCTTGCTGGTCTTGCATAATGCACCCAAAATCTAAGGAGGAACGTACCAAAGAGCAATAGATGTGCAGATTAAGGCATGTTATATTAGGCCCCATTCCTTCCTGAGAGCATGTTCAGAGATTAGGAGGTTTTCTTTTTTAGCATGTTCATGTGTGGTAAGAACGTCAGTTTTTATCGAATTTTATGCCCAGCGATTTGTTTCTTGTTTTATTGGTAGTATGGTTCAAGTGTCAGGTGGGGTCATTCTCCCTCTTGAGCAAGAAAAGAACTGCTACTGTTTTTTTTCGGGGGGGGGGGGGGGGGAGGGGGGGGGGGGAGTTAAACCCATTTCTCTCTGTCTTGTGATTCATGTAAGACCTGGAGGGTAGTGAATCTAACTGAAGCTCACATGCACCTTTGTTAGTATGGTCATTAGTGCCCGGAGGTCAGATGAAGCAGCAAGCTTCATCCAGAGCTGATCTGTGAGAGAGAAGACCACAGCCACACCAAGGACCTCGCAAAGTATTCCTGAGCAATGGCGAAAATAACGAAGCGTTGACCAAAAGGTGTTGTCAAGATGGAAAGACGTTTCGACTTCCACACGGAAGACTTGTTCACTGATGGAAAAATTTCGCACACAAAGCTTAAGTACGTTGTGCTAATCGTCGCAGGCATCTAGCGTACGAGGGCGGTAGATTGCCGATGTTATGGTTGAGCGTCTGATCTGTTGTCTGGATAAACAAAGACTCCAGATATTGGTGTGACATCCAGTTTTTCTCACGGCCGATAATTGCCGCTTCGAATTCAGGACCAACAACTTCGAGATGCAGATCGCTACAATCGGCGCCGTCACGACGTTCATTATGCGCCTGGCGACCGTGTGTGGGTGTGGTTCCCCATTCGGCGACGAGGACTGAGCGAAAAACTCCTCCATCGCTACTTCGGACCATACCGCGTGGTCAGGTCATTGGGCAATCTACCGCCCTCGTACGCTAGATACCTGCGACGATTAGCACAACGTACTTAAGCTTTGTGTGCGAAATTTTTCCATCAGTGAACTAGACTTCCGTGTGGAAGTCGAAACGTCCTTGCATCTTGACAACACCTTTTGGTCGGCGCTTCGTTATTTTCGCCAATGTATTCACCCGACCATACGAGATTTCGTCGAACCTTAGATTTCATTCCTGAGCAAGCTGTTGCCACCACTGCTGGCAAACTGCACTGGCAGCATCAATTTGAAAGTGAAATGATTGCACTTTCACATAAACCATTTCCAGGAAATACACGCAAAAGGCAGGTGAACAGCATTAATATCCCCCCATAGTTCAGAAAGGTGAGTGCTCTTAAATCCCAAAAAATCAAGCATCAAGTCAAAGCACTTCAGTCAAGCTCTGGAGAGGTTGCTTTGCCTGCAGGCTCTGCAGAAAAAGCATTTCTGGTGGCCTATAGGTTAGGTTAGGTTAGGTTAGGTTAGGTTAGGTTAGGTTAGGTTAGGTTAGGTTAGGTTAGGTTAGGTTAGGTTAGGTTAGGTTAGGTTAGGTTAGGTTAGGTTAGGTTAGGTTAGGTTAGGTTAGGTTAGGTTAGGTTAGGTTAGGTTAGGTTAGGTTAGGTTAGGTTAGGTTAGGTTAGGTTAGGTTAGGTTAGGTTAGGTTAGGTTAGGTTAGGTTAGGTTAGGTTAGGTTAGGTTAGGTTAGGTTAGGTTAGGTTAGGTTAGGTTAGGTTAGGTTAGGTTAGGTTAGGTTAGGTTAGGTTAGGTTAGGTTAGGTTAGGTTAGGTTAGGTTAGGTTAGGTTAGGTTAGGTTAGGTTAGGTTAGGTTAGGTTAGGTTAGGTTAGGTTAGGTTAGGTTAGGTTAGGTTAGGTTAGGTTAGGTTAGGTTAGGTTAGGTTAGGTTAGGTTAGGTTAGGTTAGGTTAGGTTAGGTTAGGTTAGGTTAGGTTAGGTTAGGTTAGGTTAGGTTAGGTTAGGTTAGGTTAGGTTAGGTTAGGTTAGGTTAGGTTAGGTTAGGTTAGGTTAGGTTAGGTTAGGTTAGGTTAGGTTAGGTTAGGTTAGGTTAGGTTAGGTTAGGTTAGGTTAGGTTAGGTTAGGTTAGGTTAGGTTAGGTTAGGTTAGGTTAGGTTAGGTTAGGTTAGGTTAGGTTAGGTTAGGTTAGGTTAGGTTAGGTTAGGTTAGGTTAGGTTAGGTTAGGTTAGGTTAGGTTAGGTTAGGTTAGGTTAGGTTAGGTTAGGTTAGGTTAGGTTAGGTTAGGTTAGGTTAGGTTAGGTTAGGTTAGGTTAGGTTAGGTTAGGTTAGGTTAGGTTAGGTTAGGTTAGGTTAGGTTAGGTTAGGTTAGGTTAGGTTAGGTTAGGTTAGGTTAGGTTAGGTTAGGTTAGGTTAGGTTAGGTTAGGTTAGGTTAGGTTAGGTTAGGTTAGGTTAGGTTAGGTTAGGTTAGGTTAGGTTAGGTTAGGTTAGGTTAGGTTAGGTTAGGTTAGGTTAGGTTAGGTTAGGTTAGGTTAGGTTAGGTTAGGTTAGGTTAGGTTAGGTTAGGTTAGGTTAGGTTAGGTTAGGTTAGGTTAGGTTAGGTTAGGTTAGGTTAGGTTAGGTTAGGTTAGGTTAGGTTAGGTTAGGTTAGGTTAGGTTAGGTTAGGTTAGGTTAGGTTAGGTTAGGTTAGGTTAGGTTAGGTTAGGTTAGGTTAGGTTAGGTTAGGTTAGGTTAGGTTAGGTTAGGTTAGGTTAGGTTAGGTTAGGTTAGGTTAGGTTAGGTTAGGTTAGGTTAGGTTAGGTTAGGTTAGGTTAGGTTAGGTTAGGTTAGGTTAGGTTAGGTTAGGTTAGGTTAGGTTAGGTTAGGTTAGGTTAGGTTAGGTTAGGTTAGGTTAGGTTAGGTTAGGTTAGGTTAGGTTAGGTTAGGTTAGGTTAGGTTAGGTTAGGTTAGGTTAGGTTAGGTTAGGTTAGGTTAGGTTAGGTTAGGTTAGGTTAGGTTAGGTTAGGTTAGGTTAGGTTAGGTTAGGTTAGGTTAGGTTAGGTTAGGTTAGGTTAGGTTAGGTTAGGTTAGGTTAGGTTAGGTTAGGTTAGGTTAGGTTAGGTTAGGTTAGGTTAGGTTAGGTTAGGTTAGGTTAGGTTAGGTTAGGTTAGGTTAGGTTAGGTTAGGTTAGGTTAGGTTAGGTTAGGTTAGGTTAGGTTAGGTTAGGTTAGGTTAGGTTAGGTTAGGTTAGGTTAGGTTAGGTTAGGTTAGGTTAGGTTAGGTTAGGTTAGGTTAGGTTAGGTTAGGTTAGGTTAGGTTAGGTTAGGTTAGGTTAGGTTAGGTTAGGTTAGGTTAGGTTAGGTTAGGTTAGGTTAGGTTAGGTTAGGTTAGGTTAGGTTAGGTTAGGTTAGGTTAGGTTAGGTTAGGTTAGGTTAGGTTAGGTTAGGTTAGGTTAGGTTAGGTTAGGTTAGGTTAGGTTAGGTTAGGTTAGGTTAGGTTAGGTTAGGTTAGGTTAGGTTAGGTTAGGTTAGGTTAGGTTAGGTTAGGTTAGGTTAGGTTAGGTTAGGTTAGGTTAGGTTAGGTTAGGTTAGGTTAGGTTAGGTTAGGTTAGGTTAGGTTAGGTTAGGTTAGGTTAGGTTAGGTTAGGTTAGGTTAGGTTAGGTTAGGTTAGGTTAGGTTAGGTTAGGTTAGGTTAGGTTAGGTTAGGTTAGGTTAGGTTAGGTTAGGTTAGGTTAGGTTAGGTTAGGTTAGGTTAGGTTAGGTTAGGTTAGGTTAGGTTAGGTTAGGTTAGGTTAGGTTAGGTTAGGTTAGGTTAGGTTAGGTTAGGTTAGGTTAGGTT
The DNA here is from genome assembly GCF_052857255.1 of Amblyomma americanum. Taxonomy (NCBI): domain Eukaryota; kingdom Metazoa; phylum Arthropoda; class Arachnida; order Ixodida; family Ixodidae; genus Amblyomma; species Amblyomma americanum. The sequence continues at coordinate 171,218,086 of NC_135500.1, read as the reverse complement.
AGGTTAGGTTAGGTTAGGTTAGGTTAGGTTAGGTTAGGTTAGGTTAGGTTAGGTTAGGTTAGGTTAGGTTAGGTTAGGTTAGGTTAGGTTAGGTTAGGTTAGGTTAGGTTAGGTTAGGTTAGGTTAGGTTAGGTTAGGTTAGGTTAGGTTAGGTTAGGTTAGGTTAGGTTAGGTTAGGTTAGGTTAGGTTAGGTTAGGTTAGGTTAGGTTAGGTTAGGTTAGGTTAGGTTAGGTTAGGTTAGGTTAGGTTAGGTTAGGTTAGGTTAGGTTAGGTTAGGTTAGGTTAGGTTAGGTTAGGTTAGGTTAGGTTAGGTTAGGTTAGGTTAGGTTAGGTTAGGTTAGGTTAGGTTAGGTTAGGTTAGGTTAGGTTAGGTTAGGTTAGGTTAGGTTAGGTTAGGTTAGGTTAGGTTAGGTTAGGTTAGGTTAGGTTAGGTTAGGTTAGGTTAGGTTAGGTTAGGTTAGGTTAGGTTAGGTTAGGTTAGGTTAGGTTAGGTTAGGTTAGGTTAGGTTAGGTTAGGTTAGGTAAGGTTAGGTTAGGTTAGGTTAGGTTAGGTTAGGTTAGGTTAGGTTAGGTTAGGTTAGGTCAGGTCTGGTCAGGTTAGGTCAGGTTAGGTTAGGTCAGGTCAGGTCGGAACATATCCCATAGTCAGCCTCTATGTAAAAACAAATAAATGGGAGCTTGAAATGAAAAGAACCGCTCTCATTTGTGCTTATATCCTTAAAGTGAAATCGCTACCAGGGCACATCTGCTAGAATAATATTGCACAACAAACCTTAAGCTGCTAAGCCATTGCTCTTGCAGTTTGGCGAGATGTGCCAGAATCTCAGCCTATCTACTGGACACATTATCAGGCACTGCGCAAAGATGAGATCCACTACCTGCATGGCATAGATTAGGTTAGGTTGGGTTGGGCTTGAGAACGTCATGAAGAATTGAGAACGTCATGAAATACTTCCTATGTTTTCAATCACAACGCAGTGCCAGTTACACAGAATCAGACGTGATGAGCCTGAAGAAGCGGGGTTTAATCCCGGCAGAGGAGGAAGCATTTAGAATCCCGTCAAGAACAAAATAAGCATCCCAAATATATTTCTCAAGCTCATTTACCGATCAGGCACCCAAACGGAGTGAATTATCAGGTCTATACTCACCTTGAAGCATGCATGGTCGCGCCGTGTCCTCCAAGAATGGAGGTTATGCTTAATTCGCCGGCGGCATAGAGTTTTTTACTATTAACTAGAGGGAAATCTGGCGCCCCAACTAAGGGAGTTTGCATGGAGCTTCCTCAAGACCACCTGTACCACCATGGGCGCTCTAAGCATCATGGAGCGGAGAGCTACCGACTGCAGAACTACAACTTTTGGCCGAAAAGTAATGAAAAAACAAACGTTGTTCAATAATCAATAATGTCCTAACGTTCAATATCTTGTCTATAAATTGCAACAAAGGAGCAGAAAAGCACGTAAATGCAAAGTTTGCCCAAAATCAGCGATGGCTTGCTCTCCTATTGGCCAAGCGTTGCAGACTACAAAAGCCAATATTTCGTGCTTAACAGGCTCACTTTTAAAAAGAAATATGTTTTTAAAAAAATGTTGTCCTTTCAACATTTTAAAAGGTTTTTCCAGAGCATCTCGGAAAACAAAAACCTTTTATTGGCTTCGTGTGCTGTTGCGTATTCGATACTATGGTTTTTGCACACTACTTCTACGCCGAAGTCGTCTGCGCGCGGGGGGCGCCGTCGATTCGGAATGGGACATCTCTGTAACGCGACTGTCTGTAACGCCACAAAAACCTACTGTCCTGCACCAAGTAGCTCATCGCCCTATGATGCTTTGCGCGCCCATGGAGGTACAGGTGCAGTGCCACCAGCTTTCCCTCTAGATTATAGTGAACTAGAATACCTATCTAGTGGCGCGAACGGAGGCGCGCGGCAGCGTAGCGGCTGAGGCAAAACGCCTCTCCCCGCCGCAAGGGGCGCTACTGCGCCTTTTACTAACCCCGCGCTGCCGCTGCCGGGCTGCTTCTCACTAGTTCACTGTACTCTAGATAATAGTAATAAGAAACTCTATGGCCGGCAGCGGCAGCGCGGGGCTAGTAAAAGGCGCAGTAGCGCCCCTTGCGGCGGGGAGAGGCGTTTTGCCTCAGCCGCTACGCTGCCGCGCGCCTCCGTTCGCGCCACTAGATAGGTATTCTAGTTCACTATAATCTAGAGGGAAAGCTGGTGGCACTGCACCTGTACCTCCATGGGCGCGCAAAGCATCATAGGGCGATGAGCTACTTGGTGCAGGACAGTAGGTTTTTGTGGCGTTACAGACAGTCGCGTTACAGAGATGTCCCATTCCGAATCGACGGCGCCCCCCGCGCGCAGACGACTTCGGCGTAGAAGTAGTGTGCAAAAACCATAGTATCGAATACGCAACAGCACACGAAGCCAATAAAAGGTTTTTGTTTTCCGAGATGCTCTGGAAAAACCTTTTAAAATGTTGAAAGGAAAACATTTTTTTAAAACATATTTCTTTTTAAAAGTGAGCCTGTTAAGCACGAAATATTGGCTTTTGTAGTCTGCAACGCTTGGCCAATAGGAGAGCAAGCCATCGCTGATTTTGGGCAAACTTTGCATTTACGTGCTTTTCTGCTCCTTTGTTGCAATTTATAGACAAGATATTGAACGTTAGGACATTATTGATTATTGAACAACGTTTGTTTTTTCATTACTTTTCGGCCAAAAGTTGTAGTTCTGCAGTCGGTAGCTCTCCGCCCCATGATGCTTAGAGCGCCCATGGTGGTACAGGTGGTCTTGAGGAAGCTCCATGCAAACTCCCTTAGTTGGGGCGCCAGATTTCCCTCTAGTTAATAGTAAAAAACTCTATGCCGCCGGCGAATTAAGCATAACCTCCATTCTTGGAGGACACGGCGCGACCATGCATGCTTCAAGGTGAGTATAGACCTGATAATTCACTCCGTTTGGGTGCCTGATCGGTAAATGAGCTTGAGAAATATATTTGGGATGCTTATTTTGTTCTTGACGGGATTCTAAATGCTTCCTCCTCTGCCGGGATTAAACCCCGCTTCTTCAGGCTCATCACGTCTGATTCTGTGTAACTGGCACTGCGTTGTGATTGAAAACATAGGAAGTATTTCATGACGTTCTCAATTCTTCATGACGTTCTCAAGCCCAACCCAACCTAACCTAATCTATGCCATGCAGGTAGTGGATCTCATCTTTGCGCAGTGCCTGATAATGTGTCCAGTAGATAGGCTGAGATTCTGGCACATCTCGCCAAACTGCAAGAGCAATGGCTTAGCAGCTTAAGGTTTGTTGTGCAATATTATTCTAGCAGATGTGCCCTGGTAGCGATTTCACTTTAAGGATATAAGCACAAATGAGAGCGGTTCTTTTCATTTCAAGCTCCCATTTATTTGTTTTTACATAGAGGCTGACTATGGGATATGTTCCGACCTGACCTGACCTGACCTGACCTGACCTGACCTGACCTGACCTGACCTGACCTGACCTGACCTGACCTGACCTGACCTGACCTGACCTGACCTAACCTAACCTAACCTAACCTAACCTAACCTAACCTAACCTAACCTAACCTAACCTAACCTAACCTAACCTAACCTAACCTAACCTAACCTAACCTAACCTAACCTAACCTAACCTAACCTAACCTAACCTAACCTAACCTAACCTAACCTAACCTAACCTAACCTAACCTAACCTAACCTAACCTAACCTAACCTAACCTAACCTAACCTAACCTAACCTAACCTAACCTAACCTAACCTAACCTAACCTAACCTAACCTAACCTAACCTAACCTAACCTAACCTAACCTAACCTAACCTAACCTAACCTAACCTAACCTAACCTAACCTAACCTAACCTAACCTAACCTAACCTAACCTAACCTAACCTAACCTAACCTAACCTAACCTAACCTAACCTAACCTAACCTAACCTAACCTAACCTAACCTAACCTAACCTAACCTAACCTAACCTAACCTAACCTAACCTAACCTAACCTAACCTAACCTAACCTAACCTAACCTAACCTAACCTAACCTAACCTAACCTAACCTAACCTAACCTAACCTAACCTAACCTAACCTAACCTAACCTAACCTAACCTAACCTAACCTAACCTAACCTAACCTAACCTAACCTAACCTAACCTAACCTAACCTAACCTAACCTAACCTAACCTAACCTAACCTAACCTAACCTAACCTAACCTAACCTAACCTAACCTAACCTAACCTAACCTAACCTAACCTAACCTAACCTAACCTAACCTAACCTAACCTAACCTAACCTAACCTAACCTAACCTAACCTAACCTAACCTAACCTAACCTAACCTAACCTAACCTAACCTAACCTAACCTAACCTAACCTAACCTAACCTAACCTAACCTAACCTAACCTAACCTAACCTAACCTAACCTAACCTAACCTAACCTAACCTAACCTAACCTAACCTAACCTAACCTAACCTAACCTAACCTAACCTAACCTAACCTAACCTAACCTAACCTAACCTAACCTAACCTAACCTAACCTAACCTAACCTAACCTAACCTAACCTAACCTAACCTAACCTAACCTAACCTAACCTAACCTAACCTAACCTAACCTAACCTAACCTAACCTAACCTAACCTAACCTAACCTAACCTAACCTAACCTAACCTAACCTAACCTAACCTAACCTAACCTAACCTAACCTAACCTAACCTAACCTAACCTAACCTAACCTAACCTAACCTAACCTAACCTAACCTAACCTAACCTAACCTAACCTAACCTAACCTAACCTAACCTAACCTAACCTAACCTAACCTAACCTAACCTAACCTAACCTAACCTAACCTAACCTAACCTAACCTAACCTAACCTAACCTAACCTAACCTAACCTAACCTAACCTAACCTAACCTAACCTAACCTAACCTAACCTAACCTAACCTAACCTAACCTAACCTAACCTAACCTAACCTAACCTAACCTAACCTAACCTAACCTAACCTAACCTAACCTAACCTAACCTAACCTAACCTAACCTAACCTAACCTAACCTAACCTAACCTAACCTAACCTAACCTAACCTAACCTAACCTAACCTAACCTAACCTAACCTAACCTAACCTAACCTAACCTAACCTAACCTACCTAACCTAACCTAACCTAACCTAACCTAACCTAACCTAACCTAACCTAACCTAACCTAACCTAACCTAACCTAACCTAACCTAACCTAACCTAACCTAACCTAACCTAACCTAACCTAACCTAACCTAACCTAACCTAACCTAACCTAACCTAACCTAACCTAACCTAACCTAACCTAACCTAACCTAACCTAACCTAACCTAACCTAACCTAACCTAACCTAACCTAACCTAACCTAACCTAACCTAACCTAACCTAACCTAACCTAACCTAACCTAACCTAACCTAACCTAACCTAACCTAACCTAACCTAACCTAACCTAACCTAACCTAACCTAACCTAACCTAACCTAACCTAACCTAACCTAACCTAACCTAACCTAACCTAACCTAACCTAACCTAACCTAACCTAACCTAACCTAACCTAACCTAACCTAACCTAACCTAACCTAACCTAACCTAACCTAACCTAACCTAACCTAACCTAACCTAACCTAACCTAACCTAACCTAACCTAACCTAACCTAACCTAACCTAACCTAACCTAACCTAACCTAACCTAACCTAACCTAACCTAACCTAACCTAACCTAACCTAACCTAACCTAACCTAACCTAACCTAACCTAACCTAACCTAACCTAACCTAACCTAACCTAACCTAACCTAACCTAACCTAACCTAACCTAACCTAACCTAACCTAACCTAACCTAACCTAACCTAACCTAACCTAACCTAACCTAACCTAACCTAACCTAACCTAACCTAACCTAACCTAACCTAACCTAACCTAACCTAACCTAACCTAACCTAACCTAACCTAACCTAACCTAACCTAACCTAACCTAACCTAACCTAACCTAACCTAACCTAACCTAACCTAACCTAACCTAACCTAACCTAACCTAACCTAACCTAACCTAACCTAACCTAACCTAACCTAACCTAACCTAACCTAACCTAACCTAACCTAACCTAACCTAACCTAACCTAACCTAACCTAACCTAACCTAACCTAACCTAACCTAACCTAACCTAACCTAACCTAACCTAACCTAACCTAACCTAACCTAACCTAACCTAACCTAACCTAACCTAACCTAACCTAACCTAACCTAACCTAACCTAACCTAACCTAACCTAACCTAACCTAACCTAACCTAACCTAACCTAACCTAACCTAACCTAACCTAACCTAACCTAACCTAACCTAACCTAACCTAACCTAACCTAACCTAACCTAACCTAACCTAACCTAACCTAACCTAACCTAACCTAACCTAACCTAACCTAACCTAACCTAACCTAACCTAACCTAACCTATAGGCCACCAGAAATGCTTTTTCTGCAGAGCCTGCAGGCAAAGCAACCTCTCCAGAGCTTGACTCAAGTGCTTTGACTTGATGCTTGATTTTTTGGGAATTAAGAGCACTCACCTTTCTGAACTATGGGGGGATATTAATGCTGTTCACCTGCCTTTTGCGTGTATTTCCTGGAAATGGTTTATGTGAAAGTGCAATCATTTCACTTTCAAATTGATGCTGCCAGTGCAGTTTGCCAGCAGTGGTGGCAACAGCTTGCTCAGGAATGAAATCTAAGGTTCGACGAAATCTCGTATGGTCGGGTGAATACATTGGCGAAAATAACGAAGCGCCGACTAAAAGGTGTTGTCAAGATGCAAGGACGTTTCGACTTCCACACGGAAGTCTAGTTCACTGATGGAAAAATTTCGCACACAAAGCTTAAGTACGTTGTGTCTTTCCATCTTGACAACACCTTTTGGTCAGCGCTTCGTTATTTTCGCCATTGCTCAGGAATACCTTGCGAGGTCCTTGGTGTGGCTGTGGTCTTCTCTCTCACAGATCAGCTCTGGATGAAGCTTGCTGCTTCATCTGACCTCCGGGCACTAATGACCATACTAACAAAGGTGCATGTGAGCTTCAGTTAGATTCACTACCCTCCAGGTCTTACATGAATCACAAGACAGAGAGAAATGGGTTTAACTCCCCCCCCCCCCGAAAAAAAACAGTAGCAGTTCTTTTCTTGCTCAAGAGGGAGAATGACCCCACCTGACACTTGAACCATACTACCAATAAAACAAGAACATAAATCGCTGGGCATAAAATTCGATAAAAACTGACGTTCTTACCACACATGAACATGCTAAAAAAGAAAACCTCCTAATCTCTGAACATGCTCTCAGGAAGGAATGGGGCCTAATATAACATGCCTTAATCTGCACATCTATTGCTCTTTGGTACGTTCCTCCTTAGATTTTGGGTGCATTATAAAAGACCAGCAAGACCATCATACCTAAAAAAACTGGATCCAGTACACAACTCAGGCTAGCACCTTTTGTCTGGTGCACACAGAACATTTCCCATAGTCAGTCTCTATGTAAAAACAAGTAAACCGCAGCTTGAAATGAAAAGAACCGCTCTCATTTGTGCTTATATCCTTAAATTGAGGTCGCTACCAAGGCACATCTGCTATACCCAGCAGTAACGAAGTGTCATTCTAGAATAATATTGCACAACAAACCTTAAGCTGCCAGGCCATTGCTCCTGTAGTTTGAAGAGATGTGCCAGAATCTCAGCCTATATACTAGACACATTATCAGGCACTGCGCAAAGATGAGATCCACTACCTGCATGGAACATTTTCTTTGCAACCTCCGATTTCACTCTTACACAGTTCCGCAAAAAACAAGCTCCACGACAACATAATCATGCCAGAATTTCTTGTACTCCAAGAAAAATATGGGTGGCTTCATGGATTTTTATACTGATGGTTCAAAAACGGATGTTGAATTATGTTAGAAGCACAGTGGTACATGGGAATTGGGAGGCATTACTTCCGCAGTATGCATCCACCTTCAGTGTTGACTGTTACGCCATCTGTGCAGCCATGGAAAAAACAACAAACGAGAATCTCCAGAACAGTATTATTTACACAGACTCGCTAACTGCATCACAGCTCTTCACTCTAGAAATGCCATCACTCCGCTGCACAACATAAGGCATAAGGCACAACATAAGCAGCTCAAGGACAAACAAAACATAAAACCCTGCTGGGTTCCAAGTCATGTTCGAATAAAAGGCAATGAGAGAGCAGACTTGTGTGCTGCTAAGCTCATTGCAAGCAGATAAAGGAAAGTAAATATGCCTTTTAAGGACTCCATGACCTTAGTACACCGCAGATTAAGAAAAAATTGGCAGTCCGCTGGGCACAATAAAGTAAATAACAAACTACAGTTTCTAAATACAGTTTTTAAGTGAATGGAGGTCTTGCACACAACAGAAACATTTCAAGGAAGTGATTTTCTGCCAACTTTGTACTGGGCACACACGCAATTACTCATAACTTCATACTGACTAAACAAGGCAAATTCCTATGTGAATCATGCGGCGATGAGCTAATAGTAAAGCATTTTACATTTTCTTGCAGGGAACTGAGAACACTAAGGAAAAAACACTGTTGTGCTTTACAATGAACACTGTTCCATCCAGCATTGCTCTTAGGTGGAGGCAGTCTTGTTGATTTGTTCTGTATTTTCAGTTTTTTAAGCCAAGCAAATTTTTAAACAAAATATAGATTGGAAAAAATTTTTTGAATTATATAAACAAACAGACTTCTAGCCTTAGCCACAGCCACTTATGTGTGGTAAAACCGAACACAACACGCAAAGGGCTCTCGGCTAAATATGCATGCATGGCTACTTGACAACATGAAGCGTGTCTTCATTCCATTAGGAATGTGGCAAGATGGTCTGATGATCTCAATCAAGCTTTCTGCGGCCTGTATGCTGGCGAGATCACCACTAATAATACAGAAAGAAAAAACAGCAAACAACCCAGTCAAGCCAGAGTACAAGCTTGTGCCTTGCAAACTGGAGCGATATATCACATAAGCAGAACGTTCATTTGGGCGAGTTGGTATAGATGCATCTTTAGTAAAACAGCGCGAACAACGTAGGACAAGATGAAGGAGGACACAGGACGGGCGCTGCCTCTCAAGTAAAGTTTATTAGGCAACACCTGGTGTTTATAAAGAAAAAATCACATAGACAAAGTACATGACATGTCACACTAAAAGCGATAAAACAAGAGGCAGAGATGCATACGACGCTCAAATGCCACCAAGAAATGCATCTAAAGATGCATCTATACCAACTCGCCCAAATGAACGTTCTAATCGTATCACCCATGGGCTAAAAAATGTGGCAGATAGATATAAGGTTAATGTAGCAATATCAGCTCCCAACAAACTAAAACAGTTGTGTCCGGCGATCCAAAGGAAGAAGGAACGGTCGAGAAAAAGGAAAGGTTGTGGCACTGAGCACAGGAACAAGCTCGTCGCTTGTTGCAAAGGAGTAGTGTACAAAATTCCACTCTCCTGCGGAGCCCAGTACATTGGGCAGACAGGACGATGCCTAAATAAAAGGTTACAGGAGCACAAAAATAATCTGGAAAATGACAAGGAACTTTCTTACTTGGTCAGCCACTGCATAAAGTGTGAGGTAATGAAAAAGAAAAAATGCACGGCCATCTGGCGTAGCACGAAGGTGCTTTATACGCACAGTGAACAGACCACGCGGGAATTAATGGAAGCCTTTTATATCAGTCAAGAGGCCAGTTGTGTCAGCAAACCGTCAGTCATTCTTTGTGACAAAGAGATAGCCTTTCTTGGTGGCATTTGAGCGTCGTATGCATCTCTGCCTCTTGTTTTATCGCTTTTAGTGTGACATGTCATGTACTTTGTCTATGTGATTTTTTCTTTATAAACACCAGGTGTTGCCTAATAAACTTTAGTTGAGAGTCAGCGCCCGTCCTGTGTCCTCCTTCATCTTGTCCTACGTTGTTCGCGATGTTTTACTAAAGATGCATAAAGATACATCACATGCCCTTTGAATTGTGGTGAACGTAATGCTGGTCATACATGGCATTGCTTTAATGTGAAAGTAAGAGGGCATTATAGATCACTCAACTTTCAGGCCGTCACCTATGTCAGTGTGTTGTCAAAATGTAAATTTTCAACCAATTATCTTTGCAGCAAGCATTTCATGCAGACAATCATTAGTGCACCCATGAAATCAAAGCATTTTATTTAGCATGGAAATTCTGTCAGTCAGCCCTTGATTAAATGGTACAGAAAAGAGCTTGACTACCTTGCATCTACTGCATTTGAAGAGATTTTCTCATTTTTTTTAGGATTGAATTTTATAACTATATTATGCATTTATTAGCTTCCTTGTATTTCTTGCTTTCTTCTTATTGTCTTGCTGCTTTCTTGGAATGTCCAAAACTGTATTTGTCAATAACATAATACAGTTGTGAAAAAGTACTTACGTTATTTTCGTGCTTGTTCAGTTACATTCCATAGACTTGTGAATTCACTTTCCGCAAAACAAGGGTCCCATGCTCCCAAACTACTCTGTGGCATTTCTAATGGATCAATATGTATTTGGTTTCAGAGGAAGAGAAGTAAATAATTTTATGTGACGAGGCTATTTTTGACATTTCCACAAGTATAATCTAATAGTTCTTTCTATGACAGAGCAGAGTAAGGAGTTGTGATTTGTTTATAGACTATTTAATACAGGTGCACCAATTCTGCAGTTTTAAATGCAAGGCTAATCTTGCGTGCCCCTTAACAACACTACCACTACTTCCATAACGTCTACATGGCCTTGACAAGAAGTGAAATGTTCATGTAAGTTACTCTCTTGAAGGAAGTGGTACAAATTTATTTTCCTTCAAAAAAAGTACATTGCATGAGTTATCAATTACCCTAACAGATAAAATTTTAAGGCTACCTAGTAATTGCCAGGCAGTGGTCTAGAAATTAGAGCAAGCACGTTACATGCGGACGGTGCTGGGTTCAATACCCAGTGCCGCTTGGTATTTCACAGGCCTTGTTTTCAGCTTTGGAAAAAAAGTCTTTCACCAGACAATTTCTTCAACAGGCCGGTGATTCATTGTGCTATCCAAAAATTTAAATCTGCTTTGTGCGATAAATCCCAATCGTGGCCCCTTTTTTTCAATGTTTTTCAGACAGGAAAACAGAAACCAGCACAGGACAAACATCATGAGGCCGCTTTGCATATCAATTGCGCATCATGTACTGACAAAGCCCGACTGGTAACCGAGAATGTATATAAAAGGTAAGTGCAAAAATGGACCATTTGCAGAAATCTGTAAGTCAGCTTCTCCGCAACACTTATTCTCCAACCAAAAGGTATCATTCCCAGGCGACACTATTTCATTCTTTATGGAAACGAAAAGGGTCAAGTTCCCATGGGAGAGCCAAGTTACTGCTAACAAATAAATATTGACAACATTCCTTCAGGTAACTATGCATGGGGTTACCTGCCTGAATTAAATGTGTAGATTGGAGTATGTATCACTTGCAGAGCTGTTTGCATGGTATGGTATGGCACTTTCTTTCATACTCCTTCATCCATTTTCCTGAGAGTCAGGCAGATGCTGCACATTGCTAAGCTTGTGCATGCAAGTACTGCATAGGCAGTAGATCAAAATGCTAGAGCAATATAATCTATAGCATTGCAGAGAGAGATGGGAAAGGCAGAGAGGTTGGCCAAATATCTGGCCTTCTATTCTGCACTGGGGAAGGGGAAGAGGAGAAAAAAAGAAGGACACGATAGGGGATGATGATGATGAAAGAAGGCAAATGTAGATAAGGTGTCTCACCATAAGTAGTTTGGGCTCGAACATAAGTTACTTTCTCCTTTAAAGCAGGAAATTACAAATAAAGTGTTCATATGTCTTTTGAAACTGCATCCGAGCTAAAATTAAAAGCCTTTCGAACAACTTGAGATCATCTTGCAAGTTGTGTCATATTCCAAATTTGCTGGTGCAATTTCAGATCTACCTGACAATTTCGAGATCTTAAAAGATGCCTTCACAAGAAGTGGCCTTCGGGATGCTGCATTCGCGCATTGCAGTCTGTGCATGCATTCTGTGGAACGCTACTCTGCATTCTATGTGACACCGGTTGCAACGCTTGCGTTTCGTGCTGCATTGCTCATGACATTCAGTGCGATCTCCTTCCCCTCTCCCGTGCCTATAACAAGACCGTGAGGGTAGCATTTGTGCTGTTGTACTGTAAATAAAGCTGTTTCTTTGAGCCAACGCCTTCTTTGTGGATGCAACAGGGGACATCACATATCAGTCATGTTATAGTATCCAAGATGTGTTCCTCATTTTGCCAAGATATGTTTCAGACGTACAGAAAAAATGAAAAATGTATTCATTGGTTGGGCTTCTTCTGTAATCAATATCCAGAGACATAATATTATAGAAGATAGCTACAGCAACTAATTGCCTGGCCCATTACAGTGCTGAAAAGCTCTACTCAATGGCAGTGCACGAAGAGTTGTCGAGCGCATGCATCTTGCCACAAGATGGTTTCCCCAAAGCTCTTGCAAGACAACAGAGGAACGCTATACTAATGCAAGTTGTCCTGCCCTACAATAATTACACTACCCACTGAAGGACAGCTTCCCATCATGCGCATGTAAACAGTCTTACGGAGTGGCTAAAATCACTGTCAGCATGATTTTCTATATGCATCGACATTAAACAGTACAGCTATAAACGTGGAGCATCACACCCTCCTATATACCTTCGGCTATGAAACTTGTGTGTTTGAAACAACTCTCCATTGTGGCATGGAACCAATAGCCATAACCAATTCTGTGCTGCCAGTAATCGCACATAAGAGAGACAAAGAGGAAGCTTTTATGTGTGTCACAGTTTTCAGTCAATAGCTTAAGTGGGTGGGTTGAGGCAGGAGTTCAGTAGGGTAGGTAACTCATGACAGTGCCACTTATCCTCGACACGCGGAGGAGGCCCAACAGCTCGCTTGCATGACTGGGCAAGAAAGAGCAGCAGTGAATCATCGATGTATAGTCTACACAATGAATGCGGTGTAGACACCTACAACTCAGACAAAAAACTCCTATACTTTTCATTCTCATTGAGGGTGTGAAGTGGAGAAATCAATGGATTGCACAGAAGCTGGTGCGAGCACTGCTCCCCTGGGGACCTCAAGAAACACTGTCTTTTCTAAAAGTAACCAGGCAACCCTAATCACTTCTCTTGCTATTGGGAGACGTAGCAACCCAGAGGAGGATAGCAATGCCACAGGTTTACACCACACAGGCTATCTTTGCAGCCGACAGTGACCAATGGTTGTCACTTCCCCACCAGCATGCTTATATTTGGCACAGTTCATCACTGTAATCTTATTCTTGAAAAGCTTCTGTGTGAAAGCTTAAACGGCTTCCAATCGCTGCTTGGTTTCATGCCACATTTAATCATGTTCTGGCTCCTTCGAGGTCTATTTAAGCCACTGCCTTGAGTTTAGTCTTTCTATACTTCCATGGCTTTTCTCATTTTCAGCTCATTGCTGAGCTTGATCTTCTTGAACTTTGAATATTTGGTATCAGTGTCTTTATTCTTCTTCTTTGCAGCTTTTTCCCATTTTTATGCAGTGTTTATTTCTTGTGACAAGTCCCCTTCACTTCAGTTTATAATTAACCCATTCTCTTCTGACCTTGTTCACCCTTAGATCCTTGCCCACATTGACTTTATCATTTATCTCACATTTAAAAAGCCCAACACTTGCATCATAACCTATTCCCTACACATAAGCACACTAGAAGCCCCCCCACCCCCCCACCTAAAAGCTCCCTGTCACACCTGCCACTCACGAAAGGCAAGGGTACGGTAGAACCTGAATGTCTAAGCAAATGTGATAGCAAAAAACATGTGGAGGTCATTTCTTTTTCCATTTGCACAAGGTGCCTGCATTGTAGTGGTAGAGAGTTCGAAATGGCTCCCAATTTATTCCAACATATTGTGCCACTTGAAAGGGCAGCCTCTTAGTGCTTGTACATAGCTGGCTCCTGTTGAGAAATGGTGAAGACACTTTCAAGTTTTCTTCTTAGTTTTAATTGGTCTATAATGTACACATAGTAAACAGTGTTGAAATCACTCATGCAAGGAAGGGCACTCAACCTCTCTTTGAAGAGATGTGCAAGGTTCTTTCATTTTTTTTCTACATCAGATCAGCTTTCTGACTCTCAGGTGCACAATTTGCTTTGTTGCTGTTGACGATGAACATGCACATTTGCACGGTTTTAAAATCTAACATACAATAACAAGCCACTGTTGCCTACTGCTATCCAACCTTACGCTTGGGGTCAACACATACTATGTTGACCATACCAGGAATTCAGTGAGATATCTGCAATAAATACTGCTCCAAAAAATGAGATTTCGAAACAATACTTTGTGAGAACTCCACCGGTATGTTAAATAAGATCAGTTTGAAGAAGAGTTGTTTGTGGAACACTGAAAAGGTTCAGTTATGAATACAGTGGGTAGACAAGTAGATGGATGAGTGGCATCTCCATCACGACTAGTTTCTCGAGGACCGTAAACATGGCTGTGCTAGCATCAACTTTCACTGATGCAGTCAAGCTTTATGCAGAGATAACAATGTCGACAAAAAACATCAGTGCATCTCTATGTTGCTATCGTGAGAAGCTAAAAGAAGCAAACACTATTGCAGGTGCCACAGCCATGAGTCAGTCATCGTAAGGACTTGAAGGTAAAATGTTCAGAGAGTTTTGCTGCCTTTTCACTTGTTATAACGCTTTGTTACGCTTTGTGAAAGGTACCAAGGAGCAATCCTTCACTCCGAAAAAGTGCCAAGTAAGCACATATTGTGAAATTTATGTCACCTGACTTTAGCAAACTAGGCCTACTGGAAGAGCAAATGTCGTCTGTAAAGTTTTTTTCATTTGGGTTCCAAATGAATCATCACTATGGCACACATCTTTTTCTAGACTTGCACAACACGATTTTGACTTCCGCCTGTAAAGGTACTGCATGTATGTGCTCCTGAACCTTCAGAAACAAACAAGTTCCAAGGTTTTCAGTAACAGAAGAATAAAGTTATGCTACTCTATAGGCTTAAATTTATTACACAGAAATACCGAGAACTTCCGAAGTAATGCCAGCAGTTCAGTGCTATCTAGAGGCCCGTTTCAATAAAGTCAAAATAAAGACTACAAGAATAAGGACTACTCAGCTTTTCTTTGCCCCTCCCATGAGACTTGCCACTACAACTCAAATCCTAGGAAAGGCAGGAGGACAGAACACATACCACAAACAACTTAGATTGCTCAGAAAACAGACATTTTAATGGATCAGCTGAGATTTTTGTTACCGAGAGAGATATGCTGGTATGCCACCCAGAGCAGTTCTCATAATCAACAATTAATGCTTAAGTAAAAATGAGAAAAATAAAAACACAGTTAACAATACGAACAACAATGATGAAAACGCATGCCATGAGTTTATCTTACAGAAAGAGACACCATAAATAGGCTCACAAGTTCAAAAAAGGCTAGTCTTGCACTTATCCCCAGCTATGGGCATTGCTTGCAGCAATGTGAAAACCAAGAAAAGACACAGAAAATAAGAATATAAGCCTAACATTGCTTGTAAGGCCCACCACTGAAAAACTGTCAAAGGAGCTTTTGAATATCACCATCCCATGCCTGATAGAATGAAATGCATCACAAAAGTTTCCAGTATACTTTCTGCCAAAGTCAACTGCATAAATAAGCTGGATCTAAAGCAGCTAAACAATATTAGAGAGCAAAATGAGTTTTACATGGAAGGAATGAAGGAAAATAAACTCAGAATAAACGACAGTCATTTGAACACACTTGTTAGCACTGATGAAGGAAGCAGACCCACTGAAAACATCTGAAGCTGGGTCGTTGTACACAGAAAATAATGCCATGCCTTCAAATGTAACATCACAGACTAGATTGTATGTTTACAATGGTTGAGCATGTTCATACAACGCAAAAAAAAAGAGGGCTTCTTCTGGCATGGGTTAACGCTGGGTGGGATACAATGGCCCATCATGACACAAGAATCGGAAATACAACACTAGGACTTCGGCTGACTGCCACTTTCATCATGTCCATCCGATAGGCAGGCAGGCAGTTCGAAATGTTACACTGCTGGGACGTCAAAGCACCAAAGTGCAAAGCAGTCTGCAAAAACGGTTTTGATATACCGAAAGAGTTCTGGCTATGTAACTTGAGGATCTTAGCCAGTTTTTTACAAATAATGACACTTACTGTGACACTAAGGATTATGTAAAAGGTGCTTGTAAGGTAAATTCAGATACAGCAAAACATCACACTGCAGCAGGTTCACTTGTGGGAATTACGGTGTCTTGTGTACAATGCTTATAATGCATGCCATTGTCCATGAAAGGCTTATAATATGTGAATTCCTGTATCAGAGATACAAGCTATGAGCTTGCGTGGCCTAAGGTATGGGTCAGCTGTAGACATTTTTATGTAGGTTCTGGCTTTATTTACATTGTATGTTACTTAAATTTCAAGCATTTTAACTTTTCATGCTAAATTTGCCACACTGAACTATACAGGTTTTGTACAGAATGCGGCAGCTTTTTTGAGTTGCATTTGCAGACTGCTTTGTTTCAACCACTTGTGCATGGCATCTGAGCAGTGCACCAGAGGGCATGTTAAGCAGCCCTCTGCTTTTGAAATGTAGAAGGAACAAGCACTTGCTTTCCAGCAAGCCTCAATTAGCAACAACAGTCACATCACCACAGATGCAGCCATGACATGACATACAAGTGTGACACGAAAGAAGAATAACAAATAATTAAACTGAACTGAAACTCCAATGTGTGAAACCACAAAAAAAGAGAAGAAAAAATAGTTATACACAGATTTGAAATAGCAAAGTCAGATATAAAACACAAGCGTAGGAAATGGACCACAACACATAAAAAAGAGGGTGATGGCGGCGATGTGATTCTCTCCTCCATTTTTTTTTCTTGCCTCCTCACCATGTTCCCATCATCGTTCAGAGCGTGATCACACATCCCTCCATCTCTTAAGGGACAAAAACCATGCAAAAAGGAAGAACTCTGAATGCTGCCGAAACAACCTGTCAGATCAAGAAATAGAACAGCACACGCGCACACACGCACTCACGCACATACTAGGCTGCGTTGGAGAAGACTCCTTACGGCATCTTTTCGGCACCTCTGCTCCACACACGAACATACATCAACACTACAGTACCGCGTATTTAAATAAAAAGCAGGTGCGGGGGCGACCTTCAGGCCTGGTGGGGAGGGAGGACTGGGGCAGTAGGCAAGGGACGCATACAAACATTGCACTTGGAGGAAAAACAACAACACGTCTCGTTTTCATTTGTGTTCGTCATATCGTCGCAGGAATCTTTCAATGTCCAGGTGTAGCACAGTGTGGGAGAGGAGGACACAAGCCAGTCGCGACGGCTGTCTTTTTTTTTTTTCAGCCGTTCTCGGTTTTCTTCTTGGGACATAGCGCATTGTGGTAGAGTTCAAGTCTCCATAAAACTGGCTGGCGACAGTGAAGACCGCTTGCCATGGGAGTCGCCACCGACACCATTGGATGACGGCATTCGCGACATCTTGCCAGAGAGAGAGCTGACAAGTTCGCTGGCGCTCGGAGGCGAGGTCATCGCTGACGATGGCGCGCCCAGCAACGACGCTACACTGGTGGGACTAACGAGGCTTGGCGGCGTGTCGAGCAGTCCCAAGCTTCCCTCACGGTACCTGCACATGCCCAAGATGTAACATCAAGGTAAGCCTCCTAACAGCTGCTGTGTAGCATGACTGCAAGCATTCATTGAGAGATTTAGTTTTAGCACCAAGCGCTACAACCATAAACCCAAACAAGAATCCACAGGTTCCTCACTTAGTGTCCAGTTGCTATTGTCCTGCTGCCATAAAAGCAGTCCATTACTTGTGCAATCTCGATCATGCATGTGCCGCTACGGTGGCTCAGTTGGTTATGGTGCTTGGCTGCCAAACCGAAAAACGCGGGTTCGATCCCAGCAGCGGCGGTTGCATTTCGATGGAGGCGAAATACTAGAGACCCGTGTACTATGCGATGTCAGTGCACAATAACGAACCCCAGGTGGCCGAAATTATCTGGGGACCTCTGCTAGGGCCTCCCTCATAGCCTCAGATGCTTTGGGGTGTCCATGACCATGGACCATAAACCACCGGTCATGCATGCCTCTACACTGCAGCAAAACTGAAATAGAACTGTTTTTACACAGCTTTATTAGTGATAAGAACATTCATTTATAACGTGAAAATCAGAAGCTGGCTCCTCATGCGATGCCGAAGGCAAAGGCACTAAATGTACAGGAACGTTATGTTTTATACATTTCATAACAGCAACATTGCGAACTCTGACAGTGTGCACACTTCATTTAGCTCACACACTAACTGCAATGCACGAACTCATGCAAGCTGGCTCCTCCACAAGCAGAGTGTGCATGTGGGAAAACATATACTGTGTGCGTTCGCGAATTATACATGTTCACAGAAAAAGAAATTATGGGTACTCTTTATACAAGCAGTAAAATTAATGCATTGCATGATGGCACATAATGTCAGACCTTGCGGCTATATCAGCCTATTTCAACCGCAGCGCAGAAAGTTACACGCGCTACAAAGATTGCAGCTGCCCATAAAAGAGCTTGCTATGTATCGCCCACACTCGCTTAGCAAGAAGTTCTTCTACATTGCTGTGTATCGTTCACCACACCATTAACGGCTGCAAACTAAAACAACCACAAGGAGCCAGAAACGCAGCGGTTCCTCCAAACACTGCTCAGCGGCGGCAGAGCCCTGAGCGGCTAGAAACAAGAAAAGAGAAAAAAAAAATGGCATTGGACGTGATGTGTACTTGCCTTCGGGCCCTCATGAGGGACTTGTATTCGGAGATGCGCAGCTTCTTGCCATCTACAATGCAGGTGCGCTTGGGCCGTGGTCGATACCGGTAGTCTGGGTGCTTCTCCATGTGTAACTTGCTCAGACGCGACTGCTCTTCGTAGTAGGGCTGCTTCTCAGAGTTCGACATGGCCTTCCACCGAGCGCCTGCATGCGAGGAGCAGTTCCGTGTGACTACGGGGAATGGGCCCTACTGTGCAAGTGTTGTGTTTACGTAAAGTTTGTCCACACATTCATTGTTAGTTTTGCATTGCAGTGCACAAAAAATATTACAGAAAGCCATAGCACTGTTTGGTGGAAAATAAACACAGATGTATACTTGGCTAATATTTTTTTGATGACATCGTTCAAGCATCAACTATTCAAGCAGTCAGTGCCTCATCGTGGCGCGATATCTGTTTTTTACTGTTGCCACATTTTTCTCAGAAATTGTCATTATTGTGTTTTGTGTGCCACCCCTATGTAATGCCATCTCCCAGAGGGCCTTCAGGATATTTGAATAAATAATTAAGTTCCAATGAGCTGATTGCACCAGTCATGGGCGAAGTGCCTGTGACAGGCTGCTGAGTCGTTTAGTGGAGCAGACAACAAAACTGTTGCTGTATTTGTGGAGCACTTGTCAGTTCTTTCAGCGGAGTAATCACAAATACCAGGCAACCACAGTAAACTTAGGCCAACACGTGCTCCACTATCCTAAGATGCTCTTTACTGTCTTGAGCAGTGCACACTCAGCCTGCCATATACAAGTGTGGCAAAGTATATGCGATAAAGGCCAGGTTGGATAGTGCTCCGCTGCCTGAAGCAAGGCCACTGGCAAATGCTCGCCATGGAGGGCATCTGAGGTACACAAGTGTCTTCTCATTGGCTGTGTTGCATTGTACCATGTTAATGCCCTGACCAACTGAACTTAGAATATTTACCTCTGATGTTTAGGAGCTTTGAGAAGTTTACACAGAAATATACCATAAAAAAGCACAAATTTATAGCTGATATTTGAGCTGCAGCAAAAGTTGTGCTTAGGATAGTGCGTTACAACCCACAAAACAATAGATAGTAGTAATAAACTTTTTAGACAAAGGTGGTTTTGAAGAGCTTAACACCAGCCTGCCTGAGGCATCAAGAAGAAGGAAGTCTCCACAGCTAGCACATCAGCGGACCTTCAGGCTAAAGTAAACACGTTAAGGGAAACCTATGTGCACCTCCTTCAATACAGAAGAGACGTCAAGTAAAGTTTCTTACCGAGTATCTTAGAGATGTTGGAATTGTGCATGTCAGGGCAAGCCTTGAGAATCTTGCGTCGTTCGTCTTTCGCCCAGACCATGAAGGCGTTCATCGGTCGCTTGATGTGGGGTTTTCCGTCCGGATCCTTCTTGGTCTGTCGTATAATCTTAGCACCGACTATTTTGCCTGCAAAAGAAAGGAAGAAAGGAAGCATAAAAGATTAATATTTCTATTTTTATCACAGCAGCATATGCACTGCTAGCAAAAAAAAATCTAGCCTCACAGCCATTAGTCATTAGTTAAAACAAGCTCATCAATGCAATATACAAATTCACACTCTCCTTGCTTTTCTCTTTCCCTTTTTCCCACTACCCTCTGCAGAAAAGTAGGCCAAATATGAGTTACTCTGTCAGGCCTCTACACCCTTCCATACATCAAGTTCTGTTTCATTGCCTTGCATTTCTGGTCTTCGCTATTTCTGAGCAATCAAAACCCACCCTTCCTTCCACTGTCTTTGCTAGGCCATATCTTGTCCTCTCTTTTTTTTCAGAATTGCAGTGCGAGACGACACATGCCCGTTTCTGAAAACCACAATGCGATGGATGATAGTGATGTGCACTAACTTGATCCTTTGGTCTCAGTCTCAGAGGCCGAGCTGTCATTGTCACGACGGGAGGAAGCTGAAGAAGTGTGCGGCCGCGGGAGAGCACCGCCGGTCGACTGGGGCAGGTACAGGTGCAGGGGAAACGGCTTGTCCGGCCCCATCAGGGAACTGGGGGCACCCAGTTCCTTGTGCCCGAGGCCACCACCTGACAGCAGGCTGCCTACAAATGCGGCACACGAACACAAAATTTGTCACTGGTGGCATCGGGAGATTACTGCACACCAAAACTCCGAACCCTACATGGCACCAATTCCTAGCTCAGAGCCTCTGTAACAGGCATCGCAGGAGACAACTCTATGCCCGCCAACGCCAGAGTCCACACAAGAAGCCGATCCAGGACCGAATTTCCAGACTACTATGAGGTCACTTAAAAATAAAGCCTCTGGAGCTCAACAAAATTTTAGAAAGCCACGCCTTCAATTAGAAACATAATCTGTGGTGCTAACAGGTCCCGCTAGTGGTTTCTTTTTTTGTGTATGTGCACAGGGCTTTTGCTCATTGTAGAAGCTCTTCCTCTCCTCAGAGTCCATGCATGCCAGTGAAGATGATGATGGTGTCATCAGTGCAGAGACTTCCTGATTTGAGCTATTGTGTTGTGTGAATATTTCCGACATCAGTCAGACCTCCACGTGGCACCACATGGGAGTCTTACACAACGTCTTACACATTCTTTTGCACTAAGACATTCATGTGAACATCCTTCACTTTGCGCCTTTACACTACTTTACATTTCTACTCGTCCTTGCAAGAGTAACTGCCAAATTCATCAACACACTTCAACTCAAACTTGTACTCCAGGCAGCCCTCGAGGCTTGTTTTGCGTTTCAGAAATCAAATTCCACTCGACCCACTCCAGTTACTCAAGTGGAGGAAAAACTCTAGGATTTTCTTTAGAATCTCAAGGTAGCACAGACACTACCTTGAGGGCTCCTTGACAGCCAGTTTGCAGCGCCACATTTCAGCACGTGCAGATAGTCCCAAGGCACCAGGTGTGACTGCACCTGGCCCCCTCAGGGCCATCTGCACATGCGCAGTACTTGGCTGGTAGCAGATGGTAGTGGCGCACGGTAATATTCTGTTATATCATGCCTATGGTGAGCTTCAATGGCACTTACAGCCTGATGACCCTAGTCTTCTGTAGCACAGTGAATGATAATTATTAGCACAAATAAATGGTACAGCAATTCCTGCAAGGCATTAGTGAATGTTTTTTACGTTTATGTTTTGCTCAATGAAAGGCTGTGTGCCAGCTTCTTATGCTGCACTTTAAGCATTTTGTTAACTACTCAGCCAGCATGTCCTCGAACCTTGGCTAAAGATAATGAAGACCTTCAACATCCATTGCTGACTGAGCTATTATCTGGACACGAACATACCAGTGTAGGAAGGAATTCCAGGGTGTCCTATGAGACTTGAAAGGGAAACAGGGATGCTAGGGGCTCTGAGATGAGGTGGAAGCCCTGGGTAGGCGGCTGCAGCTGACAAGAATGGTGAACCAACCTGGGCAGAAATCAAAGAGAACGTGCTATCAAGAGCCATACACGACTGCAGCAAACTGTGGTTTCAAGAGAATCTGCATCAACCATCGTAAAAGCAGAAGACAGAAAAAAATTAAGGAAACCTCGAACACTCATAGCCCAGCATTTCTCAAAGCAACATACTTATTATGGTTTACATTTAGGGAATGGTAGACTCAAATAAAACTTTAAAAACACTAGAAGTAAGCTTTGCAACAAAATGACTAAACAAACGTTTAATCACACAGAAAACTTGATAAGTGTACATATTTTCGGAAACAACAATTAGAGAAAGAACCGTCTCCTTTTGTGTGTGTTGGTTCCCTGCATATGTTGCCACTAAAGCAGAGAAACTAATGCAACGGCACTGATGCCGAATGATAACTTTCGAAGCTGCATTAGTACTTTGGAACGTACTGAAAAGGGGCTTCATAAATGGCTGCATAGATGAAGTAAATGAATAAACTCTACAAAAGCAACAGAAAGCATTTCATCTTCTTGTTTAACGCACGGGAAGGAGTAAATGATAGCTCATGCCTGCTGCAAAAACCAGAAGGAGCAAGCCCTCTGTGAATTTAAAAAAATTTAAATTCACAGGACTGTTACCACTGTATAATGCCAAATGTTCATGCCAGCTGTTCGTGGTGGTGAATACATCATTTATTCGTTATTATTTGTCTTCTCTGGCAGTGTCCACATGATGTCACTGTGTTCAGACCACTCCATAGTGTGTTTCCATGGGACATTGCATAACGTCACACATGACATAGCTGCACGCTGACCAATAAGCATAGTGTGTCGCAATGACGTCATGCATGATGCCACTGCATGCTGCCCATTCAAGGTGTCGTAATACACTAACGCCAATGCAAAAAAAAGGAATAGAGAGAGACAAAACGTTTATGCACTGCTCATAGCGTCTTGGGAGAGGCTCACCGAGATGGGGGCGCTAGCAGCGGTGGCACTGAGAAGGCTGGCTGCAGAGTGAGGTGAGATTCCTGGGTGAAAGCCCCGGGGCGATACTGAGCTGCGGTCAGAGTCCCTGGCCTCGTGCTTCACGTTGGCAGGTGTAGGGCTTCCGCTGACGCTGAAGTGGGAGATGAAATTGCAGTCACTTTTGAGAAGATGAGCGAGTGCGCATTCGTTGTTTGTGTTGCAGTGACTGCGTAGTACTCCAACTTGTTTTCATGTGATCGTGCAATCGTCGCAGGTAGTATGCGGGCAAAGTGATGATGTAATTACAGAATTCGCACCCTACGCTGCATTTTGGAGCGAGATGCAAAAGAGCTGTCGATTATGATGCCACCTGCCCACAGTTTCTTCGGGCAGCGTTCTACTAGCTTTTTCTACCTATACAACACAGCACACTGAGCTGGCCTGTTTGTCTTTCTTGCTGCAATATAGTGCCAGAAACATATATATATTTAAAACTTGCAATCAAGGCATGCCAGTTGCTCTAACGGAGTGTCTGTCAGAAAAACCGCAACTCTAGGGCCAAAGCCGGAGCTCCTAAACTATATATCTCTTCTTAACAGCGTACTAGTCTCGGTCATCATTTGAACAACAATGTACAGCTACTAGCGTGAATCCCTGCCGGAGATAAGCAACGTGGCTGAGTATGTGTGCTGCCGAGTCCATGAGTTCACCGCACCTGCTGGCAGTGCTGCCCGACGAGCTTCCTCGGGGCTTGCTGAGGTTGAGCGGGGTGTCGAGGTCGGGTGCCGGGTCTGGTGCCGCAGCGCTAGGCGTAGGTGTCCGGTTGCCTGAACTGGAACCGGGGTGACCGCCGCCCCCTCCTCCTCCGGGTACGAGGCGCACAGCAGGCGTCAACGGACTGCCCGACAGGGGAAGCAGCGGCGCGGTCGTCACCCACGGCTGCAGCGGAGACATGGCCGCCTGCGCAAAGACATCGCCGGTGTAAGGTCAAGGCACTCAGCTGTCCTCCTCGACGACAATCCTGCCAATGTCTCCAGTTCCATACACGACAGTCAGTCAGCGCAAGGGGCAATCAGATTGTCGTCAAGCGCTCTTCACAGGTGCAAAACCTACTTCACATAAGGGAACAAAACTAGCAGTGTGCTTTAACTTCAACTCAAGGGGCTTGGAAGCCACTCGTAAATCCCTGTCGCTTTAAAAGTGGAAAAAAAAAGTGTCATAATGCAAGGCTCGAACATGAGATCCCCTGTGTCTACAGTCACCGTTTAAGAGTGTTACGGATAAGTGCTACTGCGAGCGCATGTTTTTACGCCAGAAACGTGGCATTTTCATTTTTAGCTTAAAAGCAGCTGAGTCAGAAATGCGGGTAGAATTCGCACACACACGATGTGTACACAGATGGAGATCTCAGAAGTCAGCTGGAGAGGCAAATGTAACCACAGACAAAGATTTTCTCTAATGGGAAATGAGAGGCCCAACATCAGTAAATAATGGCTTTGACAAACTAACTTATCAGAGCTGGAAGGCACATGCTGCATGCTCCAACGCGTGGTCATTGTGCCATCAAAAGGAGTTATGGGTGGTGCGTGATGCGACGACGACATGCGGGGAAGCGTGCACTTGCTTTAGAGCCCTAAAAAAATGAGTTGGTCAAACTTCGGCGAGACCGGACACATAGAATATTGAAAAATCCTTCCGCAGGAAAGGCATAGGGATGCGCCTCAGCCTAAATGAATAGTGAGTTTTTGTTATTGATTAAAAAAAATAAGCAAAAACGAATTCTCGCTTTTCCCAAGGCCAGGAAAATGTCCATCGACAGTCAAATAAATAAAGACCTTAAAACTGTTTTAAGACGTCTTCAAGATGAAGGAAAGTACAGGGTCGTAGAAGAACAATTCAAGCAAGCAGGAATCGGCATAGTTAGTTTTTGAGACGAAATCGTTGATGAAGCGCAAGTTTTCGCTTGGGCCGCTCAGGACTGGTACGACGGCGAGCACTCACACAGCACGCATGGCTAAAGATGGAAGGAAACGCGCGCTACTCTGACGAGTTTCTCGTACTCCGCGCACACCAGAGCCGTTTTTTCACCCCAGCAGCGGCGCGCGCTCGAGCTCGGCACGGGCCGGCTACAATTGAATTGTGCCGCGAGCGCCAATGCCGTCGGCGGCAGCTGCATATTTGATACGGCGCCGCGTGCGCGCTCAGTTGTCCGCGTTCGCGGAAGATGTGCGCTTCCTCTTATTCCTCGCCACGGTAGCGACGAGGGGCCCCGGCCAGCGGCGCGGCAGCGCTAAGTGCGCCGCGCGCAGCTGGACCGCCTTTTGTGCCTGCCTCAGTGCCGCGGCAGCCTCTTATTCGGGCCCTCTCACTTATTCATTCCCGACGAGACGGACCGCTTTGCGCTGATCTAATCACGACCTGCCCTCAGTCTCCCTCCGCTTCTTTCACCCTGCGAAATTCATCGCTCTCGCCGTGCTCACGGTTCTTCGCGTAGGCTTTTCCTCGCGCCTCACCTCTCTCCTATTCCTCCCCTCCGCGGATTCATTCGGACTCGCGCCGCTTGTGACGCCGCACGCAGAGCGTATAAAAATCGCCCCGAAGAGGCGCACCGCGCCGCCGTACGAACGGCACGGGGGCCGTAAATCTGAAATCTTTTGATCGACGTCGGTGGCGGACGGACACGGCGCTTCAAGGACGCTATGAAAAGGGGCCGCTGTGCCTGGGGTATAATACGATGATCTCTTGGTTACGAGCGGTGGCCAGGGCAGCGTGTATTAAAAAGAAAAGAAGAATGCCGTAGGTCAGTATGCTAGAAGAGCAATGCTAGCGGGGGAAAAGACAACAGACGTATGATAGCTGCGAAGAAGTAAGAATTGTTTAGGACACTGCTCGTTTCAATGATGGGTGAATTAAGTCAGCACAGCTCCTTCCTTGTAGCCGTCAGGTTATAGCGAGAGTACAGTCAGTCGGGCAATGAGGCCAGCCTCCGCGAGCTTTTTGCCAGCCGCTACTGCAAACGCGGATAGCGTTCTTTCACTGGTCTTAACCGAGTGAATAAGCCATGCAGCTGCGTCAACGCTGGATAAGAACAGCATGGTTCTGCCAAACTTCTTCCCGACGGAAAAGGCAGGGCGTCATGTACCTGCTATGACACTGTAAAGTAAAGGTAGAATGATGCTACGGAAGGCGAAATAGGGAAGAATATGCTGGACCAAGTGAAAGCCCGACAGCTCGGTTGGTCGACCTATCTTTAGCCGTTGCGTGAAAGAGTGACAAAAATCGCCACATGTTTACGGGAACTAAAACTAGACGAAAGCTGTCGCCATATGCTGCTAGCTGTCTTTTGCTAAGGCCTACAGACGTGGTAACCCGTGCTACCACAACAGGCGCACGGTCATGTGGGCGACGCTGATCACGTGACGTCACGTACCTGTCACGTGACCGGATGTTGATTTAGACCGTCAATATCCGCCGGTGATGGCTCCGTATCATAGTTGTACGTAACGCGTTACAGGATACCTCCTAATAACAAATTTTGTTAATGTATTGATTGCTTTTTGCAGGGGGTAACGCTCGTGGTAGTCCAGTTACTTTTCCTTAGTAACCGATTACTAGAGATCTATTACTTTCTATTAGAAAAATAAGTTGTAATCACTGATATATCTTCCGAGAGCCTGAACTTGGTAACTAACACCAGTGTTAGCGCGAAATATTCCTTCGCGACTGAGAGACAATGGTCGGGCTAGCTGCTCGCGCAAGGATGTCTGAACATGCAAGCTTGAGAGGCCTGCATTTTTAGTGAGCTTGAACTTCACCTCCTCAGAGCGCGAACAACGAAGCGCGGAAAGCGCAACTAAAAGCTGGCGCGCAAGGTCTTCCCACATTACAACTCCACGTCCTCCCCTCCAGCGCGTACACCGAGAGTCTTCAGAGCCGCTGCTTATGTTTTCACAAGAAAATGTAGCAAAAATACCGACGGAAACTTCCAAAAGCAACTGCTGGCGAAAATTAACAGCGTATGAATTGCAACAAAGAGCAGATCAAGAAGCTGCACCGGCTCATTCTAATCCGTGCATAAAACCAATAAAAGTTGGAAGAAAAATAACGTAATAGTAACCGATTCCTCTTCTGCAATTATTGAGTTCCCTTTTCGAGACTGTAACTGACGTTACATTTGATACGAAGTAGTTGCAATTGAAATCGATTACATCTTTTCCGTAACGTGCACAAGCCTGCTCCCTATAACAAGTTTCGCTGTAAACACAAACAAAAAGCGTTAGGACGGCGCGTCTCATTTGAGGGAACATACGGCACGGCATGATGACGAACTAGACGATTAAAAAGAAAACTACCCCGGCAAACCACCAGGTGCACAGTACACGCGAGAGAGAGAGAGAGAGAGAAATATACTTTACTGGTTTATTACGCGAGATTGCCGCAGGAGGCCTTCGTTTTGCTGCTAGTCTCGAGTGAGGGATGTAAACACATGTGTTTGCCGTCTACTGCAGTACACGGTCGCCTCCGCCATGCCAGCGAAAACGAAAACGTCGGTCATTGCAACGAACGCGACGAATTGGCCCAGCAACGAGCCCGAGGCACGCGAATCGCCAATCGAGCCGGGCCCGTCTCAAAATGCGGCCGCCCCATCATCAGCCGGGTAACGGCGCCGCAACAGAAACAAAAGGGGAGCGAAGCAGTGACAAGCGCGGTAGAAAGCAAAAGAAGCGAAAGCGCGAACGGGGAAGGAAGGTTTAAGCGGCTCCGTATGGGCTGCCGCTGCTGCCACGTGGGGTTCAGCGCCGAAAGTCGCTCGTGCAGCGGACGACGTCCGCGAAGGGCCATTTTTCTTGTCAACGTTCGCTCGCTCGCTCGCTGCGCCCAGGGCGGCGATGGCGGCGGCATCGCTATTTCGAGAATCGCGTGCCGGCGCGTCCGAAAATCGGGGAGAAAAGTGTTGGGGACGCGGGAGCGGGCGACAAAAAACACACGCGGCTGAGAGGACGGCGCGCCGCACAAGGAGAAGCAAAAAGAAAGACGGATGGAAGAAAAGAGAGAGAGAGGCGCCCGTATCAGAGAAGAGTGCGCGCGGGCGTAGGCTAAACTGAGAGAGCCCTGGAAGAAAAGAGCCACAGCGAAGGTGACGGCGATGCTGACGAGAAGAGCAGAGCGCTGGGGCCTCCGTGGGGCGAACGCATCGATAAGCAACGCCGACGGCGGTGACTGCCGCGAGCGTTGACACTTCGACAGTTCGACATGTCTGCCCCTCCGAGCATCCCTCTCCCCTATACGTTGGTGGCTTTCTTTTCTGCTGTTCGTTCGTTATCCCCCGCCGCGTTTAGTCCGCGCTTTCTTTGCGCCTTCACCCTCGTTGCGAAGGCAGTCACGGTCTCGAGTGATTATTTTCCGAACGCCTTGCAAGAGGCATGCAGCAAGCTATACTTAACGGGAAAGGAATGGAGAAATTTAATTTAAAAAAAAACTACAAAACCATGAAGCGATCAGTCGGTGGTGCTTTAGAAAGCGCTTTGGAGAGAAGGCGCTGGCAATGCGCGTTACAAAAAGCTTGACAGCTGTGTGCGGATTTTTGTACGTTTCCATCCGGTTAGTTCACCCAGCTGCTGCTAGCCTATGTCATTGCTTCCCTACACCAAAAGCCTGCTGTTTCGCGTGGTTAACTGTATTCGTGTCGCGATTCGTCCAGTCTCCTTCTCTGCAGAAATAAACAACGCACTGACCCGCAAAGTGTCATGTTTTGCATCACTGCAAGCGATTCAAAAGTCGTAATTTATAATGACCATATAAATCTATGATTAAAAACGTTGAAATTTGTACGGGCCCACTATCGGCAATCGTAAACCATACCTCGTTCTCGCTAAATGAAGCATTACAGATCCTTAAACACCGGTTCTTGTTACGAGAGATGTGCCAGCGTCTGAAGTCACGGCAGTCACGCCACGTCTACTTCTCCACAAAACGGCGTATTAGTTTGATTCCGCAACAGCGCCCGGAACAAAGTGGGCGGACACGACACAACTTGTCCGACTTCACTTGCCCGTCTTCTCCCGTGACCAACCATAGCTCTGCTATTCTTGTTGGCCGTGTTTGTATTGCTCCCTATTCACAGAGAGCGCGCCGATAAGTGAACCATGCGCGCGGGGCAGGGGCGCAAATCCCGCCGTACGCAGGCGCCGCAGGCCGTATAGCATATAACGCACACAAAGCCCGCAGGCGTTGGCGTCGGGCGCCGGAGGCATTCGCTTCGCGGCACTGCGAAGCTTCCGCGGGGTCAGCGCCGGTTTCCTTCCATTATTCAATCGAGCCCGCATTAGGCCATTAAATATTAACAGCCCCAAAAACGCGGGACTCGTCAACAATGGGGAAGAGATAGGAAGCGCGCTGTGGAGGAAAAGGCGGCCCCACCACACCCGCTCGCGGGCTACATGTGTGTATAAACACACACACACACCGCGGGCTCTCCTCCGAGTTCCGCCCAGCCCTTTTATACGGCCCGGGGAAGTGGAGAGGAAAGTGTGCGATTTCCCCGCCACTTATATAGGCGGAACCTTTGATTCCGCCGTTTGGCCCGCTCGCCTCGGGCCCCTTGCTGGCTCCCCGGCACGCCTCTGATTTACTGTCTTCATCTCTGGCCGTATTTCTTGTTCAGCCTACACCCTCTTCTAACACTCCGGCCGCAGGAACCCGCCGCTCTTCTTCATCCGTCCATTGCATTTATCGCGTGTCCCGTTTCCCCGCTCGCCGCGGGAGGTGCATGATACCTGCGTACGCATTTTCTTTCACCGCCCACCGCCGCTCTTACCTTGGAACCTGCTGTACGCGGCGTGTGCGAGAACAAAGCTATCAGGTTACGACTTTCTGTCACATATACAGCTCCGAAGGATTTCCGTGTTCAGACACGCACTAAACTTCGATTTCGGTAAAAAATAAAAAGGCGGGAGGTGGGTGGCTTGTGAAATTCGTGTTTCGTTCGTCACCTAACGTAACGGGACAACGCACCGGCTCATTTTATTAACAAAAGTACAATGGTACCGCATTTTTTTTTGTTATTTACGCAAAGTATGCTGGCAGGGTGATCATGGCACAGCGTCCCTTTGGTCCGCGCCGCGGCGAAAAACTAAACTATAGATACACTCCTGCAAGGGACGCCCTGCCAAAGCGACTCGCGATTAATTCACACTCACAATCTCTCTCTATCCTGATGTCAGCAGTCCATGCCGAATACCAGAGAAGCTTCCAGGCGTGAAACTTCTAGCTTCATGTTGACGTCACGAGGTGCAGCAGTTTTGACTCGGTCGGACGCTGAGATTTTGAAATGAACTTAATGCGTTCTAAGCTACACTCACTAACCGCGTTTACATGAATGTGACAAAGTGTGCCTTTGTCGATTTTTCTAGAAAGAGCTGGTTTTGAGACGGAAAGATGCGACTCGTCCTCTAAATTCTCTTGCTGTTTTTGCCCTTTCTTTCAGAAAGTGGAGTCGAGTCGACTTCTGTCGCATTCACGTAAACATGGCTACTGTTATTAGTTTATGGAAGATGTCTACACGCATTCTGTTGTGCCGAATTACTGGTGAGTCCGGCATGCAAGCCGTCAACGCGACGGCTCAAGCTTTTGAAAGACATCAAAGCCGGCGCGCCGACAGCCATGACGCACGGAGTGGGGTCGGCAGTAGCTTTGTACCTCATTCAAGCGATAGAAGATTACCTTGTGCCGACGGTCATTTACAACGGACGGCTGCGCCAGGGTTACCATGCGTAATTACTGCAGACCACCACTTACTAACACCAATGCCTGAATAAACGGTCCAGCATGCGGTAAGAGCAGAGGAGGTGTGCGGTGACGTCTTGTGACGCCGGCGGTGCTCGAAGATGCGGTCAGCTGACCTCCTCATTGGAGAGTGGTTAAATAGTTGATATCCTGTACTTAGGAATTTAAGGGAACAGTTACGCTTTAAGAGAACACGACAGTACATGTCTCTCCTTTACTTCTGGATCTGTGAACCTGTACAAACTGCACATAAGGTCTCATGTTGCTTTTCTTAACCTTATCTCTCGCTTCTTCTGCACTGCTGCAGCCTTGATTACGCCACCCGAGTTCAAACTAGACACACAAACTGAATCATGCTACTCTAGATCGGCTTTGACAGTTTGTGTGCAATCAGAGCGAGCAATGCCTGAAGAAATCAGCAATAAAGCCGAGCTTCGCACACGTCAAGAATGCATCATTTGAAGTTGTACACATATATTCTGTTCAGCGCACGCATCAACTGCCGAGATGCAATGAAAGAAGCAGAATGGAATATCGCTCAACAGAAACAATGTTTCGTGCTCTCGACAGAACTTACGCTCCCTACCCAAAAGGAAGAGAAAATACACCAGGCTGGTTAGCAGGCATAGTGAATCTCTGTTCCCGACACATTTAGGCGGTATCAGAAATTGAAGGGGTCAGTAGTTTCAGACAGCTTTGCTCACGTAAGCGAAGTCCGAGATTCGCCTGCGCGCTGATCACTGTTCAAATAGAGAGAGAAGAAAACAATCGCTCAGCTAATTTATGCGGGAGAGAAAAGTTTCGTGTGTCTCGCGCAGTTTTGTAATTTATTTATGCCCTTTTAGTGATGGACACCGCGAAGACAAAACCTCGCTTTGCGAGGACCTCTTGTGTGTCTTCTCATCAGGGAGAAGGAACAGGAAACAAAAGACAGCAACGTGCCGTGCTAGAACAAAAGAAAGCAGGTACCACGTAAAAGCGGGAACAACAAAAACAAACAAAGAGCGAGCAAAGTAACGGGCCCACGGGCGCAGATTTTCCACGGGCCTCCTCCATTCAGTGGGGCTGGCGCCTGGTCACGCTTGAAACGCGAAAAGAAAGCCGATAGTCTGAGAGCGGCGGCCCGCGCAAGAAAAAAGCTTTCATCGCCGCGCATCGTAAACGTCGGGCAGGGGCGGAAAGAAATACGAAGGAACCAACTCGGGTCGCAGAAATAGTAAGTAGACGACAGGAAGAGGGGAAAAGAAAGTTGCCCAGAGGGGGAAAGAAAACAAAAAGAGACTCCGAGAGACAGAAGAGGCAGCAGCCGAGAGCACCCGAGTGACTGAAGGCTATTCAAGCGCTGCCGCGTCGGAGACGGCGAGCCAAACAAAAAGCCCGGTGAAAGCTGACACCGCAGCGGTGATGCACGATGATGGGGCTCGCGCTGGCGTTCCACGGACGTGATGCGTTAACGTGACCCATCTGCGGCTGCCGCTGCGCTTTTAGATGTTTTATGATCAGCACCACGCATCTCAGCAGTGGAAACAGATACTTCGTCGGTGGGCAATGGTGAGCGAGACGAGCATCGCTCGAGAACTGCACAAACCAACGCGGTCGTCGTATCGCGGGGTAGAGCTGAGCATGAAATTAGGAAAAGCGCATGAACAACTTAAGTTAATCACTGACTCCGAGAGGTGTGGCAGGCTCCACGGAGACTCCGAAGGTTTCGTAAACCTGGTCGACCGTGCTTAGAAATGGCACGCCATGTGTAAGCCATATAGGTATATGAACACCAGTGTAATACGACAGCTAGTTATCTCCAAGTCAATAGCGCAAGACAGGATCCACGTGCCGGCAGCACCTGACCCGGTGCTGCGATTTGCGAGTTCACTAACCGAAATGTCCACCAAGGAGGCCGAGAACACGATTGGCGACTTCCCCGGCAGCACGTCCCCTCAACAGCGTAGCGCATGGACGCCAGGAATTTCGTGTCTTGGCAAATGTAGCGCCACGGGAAGCACGAAAGGCGCCCGAACTCCTTTCAAGCTCGCTTATTTGCGTTCTGCGGTAATGACGGAACGGAGCTGAGAATAAAGAAAACAACCGCAACAGTGGTCTGGCCAAACGCCCCTCCGCGATCCCTATTCGCAACACGCACGCCACCTGCAGGCTCGCACACGCACGCGCAATAAATCTCGGTCCGGTAACCTGCGGTGAGCAGTGTGTAACTCCGTGCTCCCATGATTTATTGGTCGTACGGGGGAGGGAGGGCGCAGGAACCACGGATTCACCGCGGGTCAACCATCGGCGCTATCTCGTTTTCTGACCGCGTGTTTTTCTCTCTCTTTTTTTTTTTACTAATGTCGTTTCCTTAGGCTTTGCTTTCCTTTTATTTTATTTTCTCTAGATCGCCGTTACGTTTACGGCGCCACCTTTTGACAACCGAACGGCCTATCGGAGGAGCAGGTACGCGATCATTCTTTTCAGCCGCTTGCGTCAGCACAGGCAACGCGAGACAATGTCCGGCCGCGCTCAAGCTCATAAGGTCGGCCCTGCCGACACCGCCCACGATGCTCCTCTACGGCGCATGCGCGCAAGGTTGGCTCCCAGGAGCGACACACCGCAGTAACAAAGCCTGAGACGCGCCATAACCGCGAGGTTACGACGTCCGATTGAGATCTCCGCGCGGCCGGGAATCCGTCGCGGAGCAAGACGACGCCGACGATCTACCTGGCTATGCACGTCTCGCCGTTTCAAGAGCATAAAGCTTCATTTAAAAAAAAAAAGTAAAAAAATGGGAGGGGGGGGGGGGTAGAGGATAGGCGTCGTCGGTGATTCACATCAAGGCTCGCAAAGCCGTATTCGCAGACTAAGAAGACACCGGGAGGGCTTATATTCCGTACCATAAGATGGAAAGGAATGAGCGGAGCATGCTGTTATACTGGCCGGCCAAATTCCGCCCGCTCTGGCTCGTTTTATGTGCCTTCGGGAGTTCGTGCCCCCTTTCGAGAATACGGCCCGCAGTTTGTGGTCGAGGTCTGCGTACTGTAACTTCTAGATTGGCTACTTGGACCTGGCTGGCTATTCCTGGAAGAGGTCGAAGCATGGGCTTAACGCTCACCGACGCGACACCATGCGCTATATACGTATATACACGCGCGGTTTACGACTCGGCGTCGGAGGACTTTGTTGCCGTCGCCCGGCATGGCTCGGAGAAAAGAACCCATGACATAGGTTCACCCCGCTGTGGACAGTCACGGAGTATTAAACAAGCGCCAGCGGTTCCGGCCATTATGTCTCGAGCCAATGAAGGAATGTTTGGAGAGAGCAGGCAAGATGCTAGTAGGGGAAGAGACATCAAGCAACCGATCTCTACTCAGTAGTCCGCAACAGCACTGGGGTACTTGAAATCCTATCTTTATCATTCGGAGATACAAAGGAGGAAAAAGTGGAGAGGCCATCAATTCCGCCACAGTAAGTGGCAAAAAAACCTCTTGCGAGAAAGACACATTTATCTAACAATCGAGTTAGGCATTGCCAACTGCGCTGAGATGAAAAACAAGCGGCATGCGCATACTGATCGTGCCGTGCAATTGATCCGAAACCACGACCGACAAAGGAAAATAAAAAAAGAGGACAGCTGTGATTAATATACTCCTCGCTAAATTTTATCAGCATCCAATATGGCGCAGACATCAAAAAGCGGCGATATTAGCAGTTAGTTCGTGGTGTTCCACAGGTCGGTCCTCGGCAGAGATGTAGTTCACTACTGGGAGGACGCTGATGGAGGACGCGGTCATCCTCGCACTATGTGCAATTTATTTGCTCAGTATTCACAGACCGGCCAGCACGGCGCCGCTGAAAATGATTGAGCAGGATTAAAAATTCAGGCTGGACTCGCACCTGAGAAACTCTGTAAGCCTAATCGTTGTTAGACAGCACCAAGCCTGTCCTGAAGCACAACTTGGTCAGCTTTCGCGCATGTCTCCCCACCAACAGCTTTGGACCCCTGGCCCCGCCTCCCTAACACACATTCCTGCGGCGAGTCACCGATCCGAGCCGCAAACCTTCGCGGAAAACAAAAACAAAAAAAGCAGTGACGTAGGTGCCCTAGCATGCGTGGCCGACTCGGCGATGAATGGCACCTCAGAAGCGGCCTTGGCACGGGAGCCACCCGAGATCCCAGTCATCGGTCGCACGCCTGCATTCCCTGCAAGGCTCTTCCTCGGACGCACAATGCAGTAAGCTTCCTTCGGAATTCAAAGCCGTTCGCCCCCATCCCGTGAGCCGCTCGTCTTGCTTGCAAAGACGCGTGCAAAAAAAAAAAAAAGCTCGCTCATCTACCCCCTCGACATCTCATGGTCTGAAACCACGACGTCACAATGCGAAGTACCCGCCGCGGTGGCTCAGTGGTTAGGGCGCTCGGCTACTGATCCGGAGTTCCGGGGTTCGAACCCGACCGCGGCGGCTGCGTTTCGATGGAGGCGAAACGCTAAGGCGCCCGTGTGCTGTGCGATGTCAGTGCACGTTAAAGATAATTGTTTTTTATTTGGGGGGGGGGGGGGGGGAGGAAATGGCGCAGAATCTGTCTCATATATCGTTGGACACCTGAACCGCGCCGTAAGGGAAGGGATAAAGGAGGGAGTGAAAGAAGAAAGGAAGAAAGAGGTGCCGCACTGGAGGGCTCCGGAATAATTTCGGCCACCTGGGGATCTTTAACGTGCACTGACATCGCACAGCACACGGGCGCCTTAGCGTTTTTCCTCCATAAAAACGCAGCCGCCGCGGTCGGGTTCGAACCCGGGAACTCCTGATCAGTAGCCAAGCGCCATAACCACTGAGTCTCCGCGGCGGGGCGTTAAAGATCCCCAGGTTGTCGAAATTATTCTGGAGCCCTCCACTGCGGCACCTCTTTCCTCCTTGACTCCCTCCTTTATCCCTTCCCTTACGGCGCGGTTCAGGTGTCCGCCGATATGTGAGACATATACTACGCCATTTCCTTTCTCTAAAACCAACCAACCAACCAACACAATGCATAGTCGCATGACCGGACCCATTTTACTGTCATCGTTACAGCTACATAACCTCGCAACTGTACTGCACCATCGAAAACATGCTCTGGTCACATTCCTTCTACCGCATCGTTATTACACGCACAGCTGACGCGGAAACGGGACTCCGTCCTTTCTCGCTATTGCTCCCCTCAGTACTTCTCCTTGTTCCTTTATTTCCGCCGACCGCAGCTCGGGTGATTAAGATATTAGATGGCAATTTCCGCGGCTGGCGACATCTTCCTTCCTTTTTTGTATCTTTGTAACAATAAATAAACGGCCTTCAACTTGCTCCGGTCGATTCACTTTACCTACGCAC
This sequence comes from Amblyomma americanum, assembly GCF_052857255.1. Taxonomy (NCBI): domain Eukaryota; kingdom Metazoa; phylum Arthropoda; class Arachnida; order Ixodida; family Ixodidae; genus Amblyomma; species Amblyomma americanum. Next base: position 171,181,564 of record NC_135500.1, on the reverse strand, counting down.
GATCGCCTTGTGAACACCTTTCTCCTCGTGGAATATCGCCAAGACAAAGAGATATCAACGCTGCTCACGCAGTGCTAGCAGACAACGGTGCCATGCCACACAGCAAGCAAAGAAAGTTTCCAGCGCATGCCACAGCCAACCACAACAGCGCGTGCTTTGAGAAGAAGAGCGTGCCGTGCTTGGAAAACCGCGCGTTCCCTTCATTACCGTGGGCGGAGTGTGCGCGGCCGTGGGCGACGAGACGGGCCTCGCTGGCACCCGGGGCAGTGCGGCCTCCAGCATGGGCATCAGCAGAAATCCTTTGGACACTGAAGCCGCGGCCATGTACTGACCGCTGAGCCGCGCCTGAATGGAGCACGCGCGCCACACGTGATGAGAGGCCCTTGCAACGGAGGAACGTTTCGGAGGGGTTTCACGGGACGGCACGGATGGGGAAATGTGCGCCACTAATATCTCGCGATATTGGGCCACACCGCACTCAGTTGTTCAAGACGCGAAAAAGTTGCACCGTTGTTTGTTACACGAGCGGTATGATACCATTCTCTGCATTACTCAACGAGAAAGTTGCCAGTTATATACAGATGAACCTTGTTATAACAAACTTGAAGGGGCCCGGCGATAACTTCGTTATAGCCGTAGCTTCGTTATAGCCCGTGTTGACAGAGCTTCCAAGGAGAAACGTCATTCCTTCGTTATATCCACTATTTCGTTATAAACCGTTTCGTTATAATAAAATTCGACTGTATTCGGTTTCGCTGTGGACAGTTTTCGGCCCTTTTGTTTTTCTAAGTTTACGAAGAAAAAAAAAGGCACTAAGGGTCCGAAAGTCCAGTTATTGATGTTTACTAAAGATTCAAAAGATCACCTGCCGTTCTTTAAGACTGTTCCGACGGTAAGATAACACCTCATAATAACGGCAGTGCAACTTTCCAAGAAATATTTCCTTTTCGCAGTGTACACGTATTGTCCTAAGAAAAAGCTAACAATAAAAAAAGACACAATCATGCTCTCGTGTTCCTGTTGCATTCGCCATTTCTCTCCGAGAGGAACATTAGTTTAAAACCGACGCTCTTACATTCAAAATTATTTCTAGCAAGTGCAATCTTAGATCCAACTCCGCAATCACCAAAAATAAAGGATACCAATCACCCTATTTGCTCCTATAGTTGAAGACAAGAAAATGACGCCTCGGTATAAGGCACACCAATACTTCGTTTCATCCAAACTAACCTAATAACAGCGACGCCGACACTGTATTCGAGCTGTCTCCCGAAATTCAATTAGCACTGTGGCATTCCACTTTACAGACACTCCTACACGCAAGGGACACCGAGAATACAGCCACCACTACGTCTTAATTGTTAGTCGGGAAATGTCCGCCGATAGGGAAATCCTCGTCGGCGGAGTTAACGAGCTCGAGTTAACGGATACTGAAAAGGCTACGGCTTCGTCAGTGCATAGCTCGCTAGACTCAAACAAGCAGCACCTGAGCAAGCAGCCTTCTCAGGTTCTGAGAGGGTCCGCGAGAGTCTACCACGTGGCACGCGTGTACGCGCAGTGTGTAACCTCAGACGCACGCAGCAGCGACCGCGCGTGCGTTCGTGCGACGGAAGAGCAGTCCGGGAAGCAGGCATGCGGCCAGCGGCGGCGTATCGAATCGATAGGCGCTGGCAGCGGAAGGCAGCGCGCGAACACCGGGGAGTACTATACCGCGTCGGCACAACTGCTGCCACCGCCGCAAAGAACGGGGAGAGGAACAACTGGGCCGAAGATGAAGGATGGCGGCCTCGAAATTAGCGCCTCCGCTGGCGGGGCATAATTCTGCCATTAGGGAAGGCGAGGAACCATTTGTCACGCGGGAGAACGCACGCGGACAAATAAGAGACCCGGCTAGCCGCGCGAAAAACCCCGCCGACAAGGGCTTCGCCAACAGACCGACCCCCCCTTTCCTCTCTAATCCCCCCCCCCCCCCCCCCCCACCGCACCGAGCGGCCGAACCTCGGGTTTCGACCGCGACGAGACAGAGGAGTAACCGCGGCGCGTCGATTCCATTTGGCCAACTTCGACACGCGCCACTTGGCGGCGGCCCTGTTGTGTTGCACCCGCGCAAACACAACGCCGGCGGGGGAATGCAAATGACCCTACAGAACGCTATAGGGAGAGAAGACGACGTAAGGGGGTGTTTGCGGGGGTGGAGAGAGACACTCACTTGCAAATCGTGCAACTTCTGCTGCTGCTCGAGCAGTTGCTCTTGCTGTCGTCGCAGCTCCTCCTGCTGATGCTGGTTGGCCAGGCCCTCCTGCTCCAGCTGCGTCTGCAGGCCACAAAGAAGAACGGAGACGGCCACGAAACGTGAGACACGAGAGAGGGCCGCACTTGCTGCATGTATAGTGTACACCAGCGATAGGGACGGAGAAATAACAAAACAGAAGAGACATCAAGGCGGCGGTTATCGCTTGCCAGCCGCTGCTGGTGCTCGCTTCGCATTGCATTTTAGTGTGTGTGGGGGGCATGCGAGTTATATAGGAGTGTCAGCCCGTTGTGGTGCTTTGCGGCTTGCTTTCCCTCCTCGCTGAGATACGCGGTCAGGACCCTGGCGGCCGACACTGGCGGAAGTGGGCAGACGTGGCCACGTGCGCTCCTCTCCCCTCCCTCCCTCATTGCAGCTTCTTCTCGTAATGAAGAGTGAAGAAACAGTGCCAGAATAAGCCCCGCGGTGGTGCTCGAATGAGCTCTGATACTCTGTACTTGACTACAGAATAAGGAGGGAAGAATACTCTTTTAAACGGCCGGTTTCAACGCAAGACTTTTGGACGGCACTGTGGAGCACTTTGGGGGAAGATACTGAATAGAGTTTGGAGGACGAGGCAACAAGCTAAGCCACAGAACGGCGAGAATTCAGGCAACGCATCAAAGTAAAAGCTATAGCGAAGGGCACCAGTCACTAAGTACAGCGAAAAGAAATAAGAAACCGCGCTTACTACAGTCAAACACGACTTAACAACGCAATGGCTTTTCCCCGTCAAAGGACCCTCTTCCAGTCAATGGCGTGTGAGTTGGGATTCTTGTTTGGAGTGGAAAGGGGTACACGGCCCGGACATTTATCTCTCTTTCTAGGGAGGTGACGAAGCAGGGAGTGGTAGATAAAATGAGATAATCCCTTTCCTCTATGGTCGGGGATAGAGCCCTCTCTCCATTGTGGCGCGGCTCCCTGGATTGTCACGCAAGCAGGGTCATGATAATCGGCCGGCACCATTGGCTGGAAGGGGGTCCTCTGACAGGGAAAAGCCCCTGCGTTCTTTGTACCCGACCATACAACTCTTTGGAAAAAGAACACAACAGGCACGCACACATCAGTTCTTCTTGGCGCCATTTCTTTTTTGAAATTACAATGTGCCAGCCAGACAAGGTAGCCACTCTTCTTTAGGAGTCGGCATGCACCCAATGCCAGGGACACCGGAACAGGAAGGTCAAGGAAAGTGTTCGTCCCCCCCCCCCCCCCCCCCAATCTCCGATTAAAAGCACTTGGGTCAGATTTCTGACAATTGAAACACTCCAGTTCTACGATTAATGCAAATCACAGTGTGGCTGAGCTACTTGGCTTCGTAGCCAGTTGTAAAGCATTTCGTGTATGAGTAACCTAAACTAGTTGTAAGGGATCTGTGGATGCCCGCGGCTTCGTGGGAGCCATCAGTCCTTTTGTTGATGACTCGGCGCCGCGAAGCGGTGGTTTCTCTTTAGGAGAGCGAGTTGACGGGCTAGTTGGTATTGCATGGTGTAGGAACAGCGCTAAGAACAGGACAGAAGTCAAACATGGAAGCACAGGGACGGGCGCTGTCCCTGTGCTTCCATGTTTGACTTCTGTCTTGTTCTTAGCGCTGTTCCTACACCATGGTGGTTTCTCCTCGCTCATCCCTGTCGGTGCGTCAGCAAGAAGCGTGCAGGGCGAGGCTGGCGGGCGTAGGCCGGCCAAGACAACGACAGCGCTAGAGGGAACGTTTTCCAAGAACTCCCTGAGATCTCTGTCGGGCGGCGACGAACAGTGACCCCTGTCAAAGCCGCCCCCTTCGTCTTAGCGAAGACCGTCCAGGTTGGAAGGTCGGCAGAGGTTTTTCTTTTTTGAAGGGCTAAAACCACCGCGCGAGACGGGTCCGGACGCTCGCACTGGACCGGGAGTAATTGAGCGTAACTTAAGGTCAGGTGCTAGCCGGCGCCCCGGCGACTCCGATGCGCAAGGAAGTTGTATGCTCTGGGAGAACGGGCCGGCTTAACGAAACCTAGCCGAGAAAAGGAATGCCGCCGCAAAGGCAGCAACGACAGGCTTGGCGCCGCTTTGCAGATTTTGGGGGACGCCTGTCGCGAAGACGAGTAGTCTGTTACCGGCGGTTTGTTTGTTGCCCTAACGCTGGGAACCGCCAGGGTCACGGGTTCCCAGGGAGCTGGCGACACGTTAGGGTGTTTTTGATGTATTTTCGTGTGTTTCTCTTTTTACTCTTTAAGGGAGAGAGTTCGAGTAATACTATGGGAGTACGGGGCGTGGCACGTAAACCTAGTGGGCCAAACATTTTGAGGACCCATTTCCGCAATGCAATTTTCTTAAAGCAACTTTGATGTTCTTTTCAGGTTGTGCATATTAGGGAGAGGGTTTTGAACGTCATAGAAACTGGAAGGCGTGCCATGCAGTTTGTTAACCAATCATGTGTTAGTATGTTTTGATTCGGTGGTGCAAAATGTCGGCTAGGCTCTGAGGTCCTTAAAACCAGGCCCCGGAGCCTGGAAAATCATTCCGGGCTACGATCAGAAGTAATGCATCTTCGGCTATGCCGAGTGGGGGCCTCCCCTAGTGTCAGCCAGTTCCACCTTTTTTTTTTCACCTTTTTGCCGCTTTAAGTTGTCTCCTGCACGTTAACTGGTATAATGTAAATTTTTGTACATCAAAATTTCAAGTCTTACTCCCTTAACACCTGCACCCTAATTCGTCACAAGACCATCTTTGACGGGGCACCCCAGGTGCGAAGAAGATAAAGAACCAAAGCAGGTCAACAGAGACCAATATATCTTTACTCTAGTCATGTCCCAACAGAAGTCGACTGTCTGACCCCTGTACCTGATCATGATTAGCAAAATTAAACAAACTATGCACAAAATTTTTTAATGCAATTGATAACTCATCATGCGTAAAGCTTCCCATTTCGCTTTGTTTTATATTGCCGTGAATATTTTCACCGTTTGTTCGTAGGCACTCAAAACCGCCGGCACGCGGCTTTATCATTTTGTTTTGTAATGCGAGCTGCGGCCAGACTTATCTCCATTGATCGTGGCCGCGTGCAAATGGCCCGAGCTGACGAGAAAAGCTGCAAAAAGGGCGGAAAAACAGAAGCTGCATAGACATGAATGCGACAGAAGTCGGCTCCAGTCCAACCTATGAGGGGAAGGGCAGATTTTAAAAAGGTGTGACTCATCCTCTAAATTCTTCCGCGACGTTTTTGCACTTTTTCTCAGAAAGTGGGCTGGAGTCGACTTCTGCCGCATTCATGTAAACGCAGCTGAGACTACAAGCCGTGCACGTTTAAAAGGCTGCAAATTCCAAGCCTTACCCCTCCAGCACAGTCACATCATTGAGGGGAAAACAGATGAGCTATACACAGCACCAAGAGGGGTCGACCATCCGCCGAGCGGGGTCGGCTACGGGACTACGCTCTCCCGAGAGCAGGGCTCGCCTAGCCCTCGGTCAAACCTCTGCGCCTGCCCCGCGCCATGATCATCATATCCAAGCACCGGATCAACGCTGGATTGAGGCACTTCAATCGCAGCCGCGTCCGAACGCCGCCTCAAGACATCCGGGTGAGCGGGGCCGTCCACGCAGTTCCGGATTAAATATGTCACCGGCCTTATTTCGTGTGTCTGAACCTGCTCTCCAACCAGCGAAAAGCGTTGCAGCGGTAGTACCATAGCTGCAGCTCCGATGCGACCACTCACTCGCCATTCGAGTGCAGTTTATTACCTGGCTTAAGTGTATTAACGCCTACAATGCCCGAATTAGTTTGTGCGAAAATCTAAACGAAATCCTGATCAATACACCACCCTCTGGTCTGACTGTGTAAACTATACTCCGTTTCATAAATCAGGTGCAACGCTGAAAAAAAGGTACGGGAGTAGTCAGGACGGGAAAATAAAGGGAGGCGTGTTACTCCGCGCTTGTTCTGTGCCCGAGCGGTCTATGGCACTAGGAAGCGACAGCGTGTTGTCAGCAGTAAGAGTGCATTTAACCGTGATCATGACAAATGTGTCATGTGGTAAGCCTACAGGCAAAGCATTTACTATGTTTCGCTCACGACAAATAACGCACTATTTTTGGTCGCGGATGCAGGCAGCGCAAACAAGGGCGCTAGCTTTGGCAGCGTTGCGCATGATATTTGAAACGGAGTATAAGTGCAAAGTGCCACCGCTTTCTCTTCTCCCACACAGTAACCGAGTGTGTTCCCCATAAAAATAAAGGAAAATCAATCAATCAACACGCACACCAAACAAAAGACTCACGCGTTGCTGGGCCTGCAAGAGTAAGTTCCGCGATAACAGCTGAATAAGGCAGCGCAGAAAATCAAGCAGATCAATCCGTCACAAATTGGGTTACCAAGCAGCGACCAGCTTGACTCTGGCTGGATTGCAAACCGACCGGCCGTACAATTGTTCCTTTCACACCGTCAGCATTTCATGCGTAAGGGCGCGCCTATAAGGCATTACACGCAAAAGTCAGAACGTCTACAGCATTGTTTTTCATCAGCGCAGGGGACTAAGAACGAGACAAGTGCACAGACAAGGCGCTGTGTCTGTGCACTTGTCTCGTCTTTTGTCCCCTGCGCTGCTGTAAAACAATGTCACACTAACTTGCCCAAGCTTCTACATTGTCTACAGCATGTCATGATCGTGGTTGTATGACGCATTTACAGGCATTCTGTCGAACAGCTCGCGTGACCAGCGGCACACCCGAGGGAAGAGAAGAGATTACGAGATGCTGCCATACCCGCCATGTGATGAACGTAAAGGCTGAGACCAAAGCTTCGAGATCCGTCGACGTCCGCGCAGCTTCCGCATAGGGAGGAACAAAGAAGCGAGCAGAGGCGGCGGCGTGGCCCAGCGAGGAAGGCATTGCAAAGCGTTTCTGTGATCCTCGAGTCGTGAAACGCTTCTGCACGGAACCGCGCGAAAAGGGCAACACCCGCTGTAAATGGGAAGGGAGGGGCCTTCGAGTCAAGTAAGAACCCAATTCAAGGCTTCACCACACTGCGGAACAAGTCACGACCTTTCGGCCTTGCGTACGTATTCGGAGAAGGAAACAAGGCAGAGGCAACGAGTTCAAGTCGATGCGGGTAGAGGGCGCGCGGACCGCCGGAAAGGCGCAGTATGTAGTCGATGAAGCGTTCCCCTATCGACAAAAGAAAACACGAGCCATCATGTCACGCAAGGAAGTAGTCCCACCCCTTCCCAAGTCAACCCGGGAGACGGGGGCATTGCCCCTCAAGTTGCCTCTCATCCCGACGCCGACAAGGAGAAAACGGAAGAGCCGGAATCGACCCAGGGGCTCCTGGTAAGCACAGTCACATGTTCCCGCAGTGGCAGAAAAAAATCTGCGGCGTGCCGCTGAAGATTCCCGACAAATGAAGCAAATGCCACGCATGTTGTCGCCTTGGGCAACTCAGCAACGACCTGCGTAGTTTGGATGCGGCTCACTGGGTGGTACTCTATTGTCGATGCGACTTTGCCAGACAGGCACCCGAGGAAGCGACCGGGACCTTTTGAAAAATGTTCGGTTTAGGGTCCCATGGCATACAGTGGACGAGGATAAGAGTTACGAGCTCCTCGGGAACACTCGAAGACGTTTAGCCGCCACGACCTTACAGCGAGCGACAACTTCTATGCAGGCCATCAAGACAACCACTGTACCTTTCTGAAATGTAAAGAAGGAGCAGATCTGGCTCAGCAGAATTGCGTTGCAGTTGACATTTTTAGACGCAGTTTATTTAATCGTGGGTTGTCTTCTGCTTTCTTTCGCGTTACCACAACTAAAAAAACACGTTTTAATTATATTAAACCTCGATTCGTTTCGAGGTCGCAGTGTACCTCACGCACTGCCTTCATTGATGTGACCAGCTGAAATTGTGTCAGTTAAATGCGTTTAGTCGACTCCACTCCTTGTCCGCTTCAATTTGCGCCCTTCTTGAAGGAAACGACTCCCTGGCAAAGCGCCCGGCACAAGTGAAGCACTGCATTCTTTTGGCAAACGCGGGTGCTCAGAACTTTTGTGTGCATTGCTTCATGCGCGATCCAAGGCCACAAGTGGGAAATTCACAACAAGACTTGGAGAGAGTACACATCGGCTGCTGAGGCACATTGTATTATCAAGCTCTATATACTTATACTATGCGTTCAAGAGTGCTCTTAACTGTTATAGGGTTTAGTGCAAGCATTAATGAAGTACAAAGCGTCACAATCCGGCGCAAATAGCCGCACACGCAGAGTTCAGTCGCCGCCTAAACTTGAGCTGTCGGCAACTGTGCCAGTGGAGTTCCCGCTCGGGATCTCGGAACACACTCGCAAGAACCATCCCTCGGCTCGTAGCGATAGCGAAGGCCGGAAACTCGCAGATAGCCGTAACGGCGCATACGCTCGAGCCTTGTAGCAAACAGACACCCCGCGGCTGGGCGCCTTCCGGCCGACAACAAAGGCGCCTGGAGTTCCTTAGTTCGAACAGCAAAACGAGTGTCTTTGGTTATCCGGAGCGGAAACGCGATTCGTATACGCTTCGAGAAAGGACAGTGCCAGCGTACTTGAGGGAAGGAAACCCCATTCACTGTATACATCTCATAAAGCGAACGACCCAACATGCGCTGTGTGGGCGCCCAGGAAGTTTGGAGGAAGCGTTCCTCACATGTCAATTTTGAGCATTTCGCGCTTATATTACGGTTAGGACAACATGAAGTTGGCCTGCACCGAAAGATTATTGCGTTCTAATGACGCACGCACGCACGCACGCACGCACGCGCGCACACACACACACACACACACACACACACACACACACACACACACACACACACACACACACACACACACACACACACACACACACACACACACACACACACACACACACACACACACACACACACACACACACACACACACACACACACACACACACAAACTACTTTCACTGAATACGGAGCTTTTATAAAGTATAGAAAAGGTCAACAAATGGAAGACAGGTGTCGCCGTCGCCGGCTGTTTTCGTTTTCGCAAGCAAACTGGCGCGAGGCAGTTGTCCTTCGAGCATCTCTGAGGCTAGCCTACACCAGCATTCACTTCCCACAGTGGTCACGGAATCCTTTTTATCGTGACGTCGCGAGTTTGAATCGAGTAGCGGGGAAAATTTTTAATCGTTTTCTCGGCAATAAACGCGTCTTTTGGCAAGAGCATACGAAGAAAAATAGAAAAAGAAAGAATAAAAGAGCAAGAGAATAAAAACTGGATGTTTTTTTTTTTCCTCACTGTCCCTATAAAATGAAGGAATAGCGGCCGACAAGGTAAACGCATGAGGTGCATGCGCAAAATCCAGTACAGTGGAACTAGATGAGTGTCAGCGCTGGTGTGACTTTAAGAAGAACGATAAGCATCGCTTATCATAATTCAAGTGCCCAGCGGATATAAACCGTTAACAAATAAGGGCCCTTGTTCCGATACCAGCCATATTCTGGTCCTCGGAAACTTCGATTCCTGAGCTGTAATTGCAAAAAGCACAGATTATTTGCATTATCTCGAACTACTTCGTAAACGGGTTCTATTCAAAGTGTATTGCACGATAAGCCGGCAATAATTAATCAGCAGAAGAAAGAAGAAGCGCGAGGCTAGTTTTACGCGCCTTTATCGGAACAGCCTTTTTTTAGTAACTTCCTATATTACTGAAGTCTTTTTCAAATCTCATTTCTCAGTATTTTAATTACGAGCCATTGCAGATTGCCGAGCTTGTCTATCACGCAGCCTGCAGAACACATTTCAATTAAGCTCGCCTAAATTAAGCTCGTCAAACATATTACCTTCGCTCAAAAGTTATAATAACTACAATGGTCTCAGGCATGCGGAAGTGTACTCTAACTGCGTTTCAGCGCTTCAGAACTGTTCTTTAGTTTTTTTTTTTTTCTCACAGCCAAAAGCGCCCAGCGACCTTCGCGTCAGTTCACAGTGATCGATTCGCTGTTCCATCTGGTTGAGAAATAGCATGCCTAATCCGAATGTCCGGCGGGCACGAAGCCTCCAGTACGCGATCATAACTTCCTGCCTCCTAACTGCCCACCGACACTCCTCCTGACAGCACAACTCGCCAAAGAAGAAGAAAAGCGACAAGAAGACAGAAAGAAAGAGAGACGTCTTTTAAAAGGATCGACCAAGTGGGGGCACGTAAATAAAACGCGAGAGATTGGAATAGAAGCAACATCGCAAACGCTTCATACTCTTCCTATTTTCGGGGTATCTCCCTCTGCGGGGTGACCAGTCCCGCTTGGGAGCGCCAAGAGGGCGACAGGTTAGCTTCATTTGTCCCGCGCGCGCGAACTCCAAAAGGCGTTCCGACAACGTGCGCTGTCTTACGCTCATTGGCGATTATAGGAGGGCGACCCCCGAGCAGTCGCGGCGGCCTTTGTTACGCGTGCCAAAGAACTCCGGGTCGCGCCGCCGCCATACAGCCCCCTGCCAACACCCGCTCCTTCCTTCTTTTTGTTGTCTCCACGCGGAACGACGCGGCGTGACCACTCCCGGAGCGGATTTGCGTACAGAGAAGAGCGCACGGTAAGGCGCCCAATTTGGTACGGCGCCGTGGGGGATGCATGCGATCGCACCGACAGACGCCGCGAGGAGCGGACCAGCACGGCTCCCAGCGCGGGGTGTCTCGTCACGACTGGACCGCCAGAGGGTCACGCGGGTCGCCTAATGCCGCACGTGACAGAACTGGCGATGCGAAAACGTGTGCGTGCGCGTATGTGCGCCGGTGCCCCTCGCAGCTACTTCAACTGCTTCGTTTTCTCATTGCTTCTCCTTCAACGGTTCACCCGCGGGGTCTCTCTCTCGGCGCGTACCGTTTTGCCGCGACGGCCCCATCCTCATTGCCTTTCATTAATGGCGCTTGTTCGGCTTAAACTGTGTGCTCGCTGAGAATGGGCCCCGCCAGCGGGACTTTCGAAGCAAAGGCAGCGGCAACGTTGAGTGGTTTGGTGCGCTGTTTTGCTTGAAACGGCTTTTCCACCCATTCCGGTTACTTGCGAGGCAGCCGCGTTGCGGCCACTTAGAAGGAATGTATATGGATGTCTAGATAAGAAAATAATGCGCTTCCTTATGCAAGGATCTTGTTTATCTGGAGTTGAGATATACCCGGAGGGAAGGAAAAAGATTTCGCGGGATTTCAAAAGTTGTTTGCGCGTCGTTTTTGTTCGTCGTTTTGTAGTGGGCAAATCGCTCCGAGAGAAGTCCTTATCTTTGTACACTGGCTTTGAAAGCCTGGCTTGTTTGCTGTGAGCCCACAAAATCATCTAGCCTGCTCTTGAATGTTATCTTATTTGACCGACATTTAGATATATTCCGCCTCTTCGTCGAATGTGTATCAGCGCTAATTTCACCTGTGGCGATAAACACTTCCGGTGACACCTGTATCGCAGTTTCCCAGAAGCATTGCCAAAATATACGTGTAATGTTCTTCTCCCATATTTTCAGCATTAACAATGGCGGTTTGAGCAGCTCAAACAATGAAATCAACAATCCAGCACTGTTTAATACGTCCCCTTAAAATCTTTTAGTAACTACTCGAATCAAAATTTAGGTTCGCTGAAGGAAGGTTGTTGCCTTCATCTATCATAAAATAAAAACATACAAAAGTACATCCCTTTCTACTTAAGATGACGCAAAATTGCAACTCTGCAAAGACAAAATCAACGGCGCAGCCTAATTGTGATAAGAAACCAAAAAGTCGAGCTTACACATCCTTTCGTGCCTTTGCACCGTACTTTGGTAGACAGGAGACATGATTCCTGGCTTTGTTCGCCTGAATGCAAGACTTGACTGAAAATTCGATTGACAGACATTTGAGTGCGCACCCAGCACAATTTTCATGAACAACATGCGTACATGTAGTAGAATAATAAAGAAAAATGGATAGTAACGACAAGCAAATAAAGCAGAAACGGACCATACAGATTTACTCAGCACAACTGAAGATAGAGCGAGATCCTTATCTCTCTCCACAAGTGCGCGGTTGTATTCTGCCTCTTGAACTAATTAGCCAGCTCCTGCCATATCGCTCATCTTTTCGAGGTTCATGTTATATCGGTCATCTTTTCGGCGATATTACAAAATCACCAGAGGGCATAGTCTCTATCGATAGCATTTGTATACCACAGATAAAGGCAAGCAAGCACCTTTTAAAGGTTTTCTATCTCTAGCGCGAGGCTTGTCTCCGGTTCGATAAGCCAATTACTTGCATGCGGATACGCTCCGCATTGTCGGCAGCTGAGATGACAAATCCAGCCAGTATACCGAGGCCCAAACAATGCATCCGCAGCCGGAGTACATACACGCTCCGAGAGAAGCTAAGAGGGGAGAGAGAAGAGCCCATGCATAATGGTTTGGCGTACACGGGGAGAAGCGGCGGACCAGAAAGAAGCGCGTCCAAGGGAAACAACGGTAAGCGCGCGGGCGGGACAAAGCCGGAAGAGAGCCAGTGCCCGCGGCTGTATAACAAGCTGCAGGAGCGGCGTACGGCGCAGTCTCCGAACGAGAAAGCCCACGCTCGCCATTGCCGGGAGAAGGATAGCGCCGCGAACCTCCTTCGACTACGTCCGCGGAAGCCGGACGCTCCGCCGGCGCGCATCAAGAACGAGCGGCGAAGTGCTTCTTCTAGGAGGGGGGAGCAGCGCCTGGACAGTGTTCGCGCGTGCACGGCGGAGTGGTGGTGGTCTCTTTGTTTACCGGCGCCCCAGCTATTTCCAGCTTGTAATCTCAATGCGGCGTGCCGAGAGGGGAAGGACCCCGCGCTGTTGTAGTGGTCGCGCTTGTGTGATGCCGAGGCGGCCAGCGCGAGAGACAGTCGTCCTGGAGTCGTTTTGGAGGCACCGATGGCGCCAACACCGAAAAATTCACGCAGTCTTCGCTCAGATTGCACAGGTGTATAATCTAGCGCGATTCGAGGGTTATAACGTTTGTTCGGGCTGAAGTGGACCACTTTTTTCCTCGCGTGATGGTCACGTCGTACGCAACGAACCATGACGGTACACAACTGAGGATCCTCCGGCTAGCTAAGCTCATCGTATGAATTCATTGAAGACTTCTTGCGAAAATAAACGGCTCAGAGCAGTTTAATCCGACTAACCCTGAAGCGATCTCCTTCAAATAGCGTTACACAGTATACGAGCGAGATGTGCGGAAAGATGTGCGGATCATGTAACTCACAATTACTATAGCTCAAGAAAAAGTGCGAAGCAGGCTTTCTTAATTATTCTGCTAGCTACTTTTGTTGTCTGACCGAATCAATTCTGTAGAGACTTTCAAAGTAGAATGCGAAAGCCTTGGTTCTCGTCTGCTGGTCAGGAGTAATCGTTTATGCTTCCAATACGGTATTTAATGAATAAAACGCCACAATGCGAGCTCGTGGTGTTGGGTAAATTTTGTGCAGTGGCGAGAAGAATATGGTTCACAGGATATGCTGAAAAGCGTGTCGGTAGCTCAAAAGGTTTCACAGCTCTTATTAGAAAGTTTCAGCGAAAATTGCGAACAAGTCATCCCAGCGCGAGCTCACGACACCGCGGATGCATCTGAGGAAGCCGGCGGCCACTTAGGATACCGTCTTGCATGCACTTCAAGAATGCGAACAAAAGTGGCGCCCATTCACGGGAAATTCAGTACATCTGGACATAGTAACGCCTGGCAAACGGCGGGAGTGTGCATATCACGGTTGTAAAGCGTGAGGAGGCTGACAACGCACAGAGAGAGGGAGAGAGAAAGAAAATTACGGGACGACCGGGCATCTGATGCGACAGTTCTGCGAAACCTTCGATGAATACTTTGGGGCATTTACTACTGAGCTTTCGCTTTATAAGCCGAGTCTTCATGGAGGCGATAGAACTTCTTTCCAGGGTGATGGTGGGCGGAGGCGAGTCGAGGGCGGCCTTGGCGGGGGTGGGTAGGTGGCTGGATGGTGGTGGTTCCGGTGGGCAGCTAGCAGCACAGCTTCACCTTGTGCTGCTATTCTATTACACCCTGCCTCAAATAAATCAGTTCGCAAATAAATGAAGACGGTCTAGACAACAAATGACAGCCGATATATGCCGCAAGCCAACCGTGACCGAACAGCGCGCGTTTTTATCTCGAGGCGCGCATATACGTTTTTCAGACGTCACGCGAGTGTGTAACGTGTAAGACAGATAACCAATTGGCATTCTGATCTCCCGCACTACACGGCGCTGAAAAAAAAAAAGAAAGCCTGCGAAGGGCAGTTCCGCGGAGTTTAATCGTGTGTACCGACGGCCGACCATCCTTCAGGTGGGCTAGTCCGTATATGAATTTCGGATATTGAGGAAATAAACAAAGGGCAGGTTAGGCGGAGAGTCGAAAAGAGGAGCAGTGTGATTACGGCCGGGGGCTCGGTCAGAATGCAGATAGGGAGCGATGCTAATTAGAGGTTGCGTGGCTGCAGACACCACCACCGCGGCTGCAGCAGGCCGCAGAGGCCAGAAGGAACGCCGCCGCGCTAGCGGCTACTGTTCAGTCTGACCTCTCCATACAAGTCCGGCCGGGTCATCGCGATAAGCGACCGTCCCCGGCGTAATTGCAGCTTCGGTCGGGGTCTTTATAACCAGCTCGCCACGGCGCGTCCCCCGTGCCGCGATCCTGCGAGCGGCCGAACGAAAGAACTGCGATCTCTGTGGCCAGGTAACTGCAGGGACGGTCCCTCATAGCTCTAGACCCAATTGGCCGAGCCCCGCCCCCCCTTCCCCAACACACACACACACACACACACACACACACACACACACACACACACACACACACACACACACACACACACACACACACACACACACACACACACACACACACACACACACACACACACACACACATTTTTTTTTTTACTCTGACGAAGTTCCTTGTCTGTTGAGCACAGCATAGGGTGACACGAAGCGATAGTCGCGTAAATTGGGCCCCCACACCGCACTTCCTGCATTGAAGGGGTTGCGACCAGACCTTGGCCTCTGGACGCGCCGTCCTGCGAGGTGAGACCGGTGAAGATGGTGGAGACGCGGGAAGCACTGGTGCTTCAGGGCAGTGCTGATGTCGTAATACAGCGGATTCAGTGTTTCCTCGAGGACAAGCCTCCGCGTGTCACGTGCAGGAGGATGGCTCGCACAGCTGCGCTTCTACAGCTTCTCTCGCCCTCCGAGAACCTCGTGCCGCACCCCTGTCTACTGTATACAGAGAACATTAGAATATACGACCGATGGACAACTTCAAACAGTCATTAAACTCTACTGCTGTACAGCGATACAGGCTTCGCCCAAGGACGCCCACCTTCGAACACTTCACGGGAAAGAGTATGAGTATTATGCCAGCGTAGTTTTGACAGCTCGAATGAGCTCGCACACTTTTGAGCTCCAGTAGGTAGAAGTGCTTCTTTTCTTCCTCAAGCTTCCTTCACACTCAAGTTTCGTCTCACCGTATTCGTTATAATACCACCTGCAAAGCCTTGAAACTCACAAAGAAAGTCTCTTCAGCGATTGTTTCGATACACTGCTAAGTCCTCCTGCACAGTCGGATACAACCCACGAATGAATGAAATGAAGGGGCAGATGCCCTTAGGCGATCCAGCCAATGGCGTCTACCGATTCTCATGACGTCGAGGTTAATCCTTTCTGGCCTGCTGGCGTGACATCGCAGCAGGTAGCAAATGAAAGGGGGGTTAATCGCGGTTTAATCGGATTAACCGCGGCGCCATGAGAACCGGTCGACGCCATTGGCTGGATCGCCTCCTTTGAGCATCTCTCGCTTCGTTCGTGAGTTGTACACAATAGTATGATATATCCGGCCGCATGCTGCCCCCCCACCCCGTTCCTTAAATAAAAAAAGAGAAAAATAAAGGGAGACGGGGGTGGAATGTTCTTTCAGTTACTGGGCTTTCCAACAACTCCAACCATTTCAGTGCACCAAAAAAATTAACGTAACACAAGAAAACGGCGACGGCGGCGTCTAATTCACGTAGTCTGCTCCCTGCACTGCTCACAGAAAGTGGACACGACGGGTGTGCAGCAACATCATAGAGGGTTACACAAAAGGCTCCTAACAATGGGGCATAATTCACGCCTCGATCAGGTGACACGCGACAAACACGCGTGGACAGCATGCACACAACCTCAAGTTCGATGCACGAATGACCCGTTCGCCCACCCCGAAAAGATTCTTCTAGCCAGAGAGCAGAGTGCGCAGGGCGGTTCATAAATTGGGGGCCGCCTCTGGAAGCAAGAAAAACCTAAACAAGAGGAGCGCGCACAATCGCGGGCGGCGGAAGCCATCGTCCTGAATAAATAGATGGCGCTACTTGGCCCGCGGCGCAACGGGGCCGGGTTCGATTCCTCCTTTGTTCCTCGGGGTCTCCGAGGCGGAGGACCATAAAATATTGTAATGAGGCATTAGCGATTGCGTCGTCGTCGTCGCTGTCTCTGCACCAGCGCCGCTCGTGGTTCCGCGGTGGCATTGGGCACCGGCCCTGCTGCGATGGCCAGCAATTATGGCCCGTGCTGGGACGCAATTATCGGCAGCTACACTCCTCCCCCCAGCCCGCTTCGTCCGGGCGCGAGCGATCGAACAACTCTCGGCACGCATTAAGGCGGCGAAGCCTCCTTCCCCCCGCTCGCTCCCTCCTCGGCCAAAGAATAATGGTGGCCGGCCATTACTCGAGCCTTGAACTGCATTTATGCACGACCATTCTTACACAGCGTGTGCGCGGCGGTCAGCAGCGTCGACGATGGCATGCCGCCGCTCGGGGCGCTGCTGGACGGCGAGATTAAGTGTCCGGGCGCGCCTAGGGCGGCACACAGGCCTCGCTTTGTTGTTGCTGATGCTGCTGCTGCCGCCGGTGGTGGTGGTGGACGTCTCCGGACGGCTCTCCCACTTCCCCGTTCGCGGTGTCGGGTGAAGGGTAGCAGCAGCAGCAGCGTCGATGCCCTGAACTGGACGGAGCATCTATCCGCGTTTTGCTGATTTATGCTTGCTGTGAAAACCGTCGCAGCCACCGGCTGCCGGGGCCAAGCATGCTTCGACTGCGGACAGTACTACCACCATGGCAGACGCTGGCCTGCCGATTCATCCACATCTCAAGATCCCTTCCGCCCAAGTCCCGCTCCTTAGGCATGAACTTTGTAGTCAAGGGAACACACAACACTTTCCATATTTTTGTCTGTAGTAAAAATCGACTGCATGCCTCCCTCTGGAAAAGGGCGTTTGTCCATCAGCAATTGAAGCATGTGTTGCGCAGAAAATTGCACTCAAGATATATTCCCGCCACTAGATTCAAACCCGTGATGAATTCATTAAAAGGACTCCGTGGCAACCGTTTAGAAGTGAATGGCGTCCGTAGCCTGACCTCTCGGGTCCGCGTCATCAGTGCCCTTTAATTAATGTCCTCATGTCGTCATGGTCCTCCCCCAACACGTACCACTGCAGAGGTCACCAACCGCAGCATTAGTCATTCAGAAACGATCTCTGAACCGAGGTAGAACCGGCGGCGCCCGATCCGGAAGACGGAGTGTACTGTGCGCGGGTCTCAGATTAGCCGGATGCGCTTTTTGTACGACACCTATTCTGTGTCGTAGTCAAGTTCTTTTCGTAACTCTCCGATAACAATAAATCCTGTCATATGTCGATGCCTTTCTACATTTTCATCCATCAGTTTTTGTAACGGGAGCAGAACCAACGACACCTCAGCAAAGACCTGTCTTGTTTTCCAGCCTCTGAACTTCTGAAGTGTGTAGTTTCCTATCTCTGAGATGACCCTCCGAGGGATCAGGAAAGCTGATAGACGTTTCTACCGAATTTACGCATGTACTCCAGAGTTCAAAACATAAATTACCGCTTTAAAAAAATGAAACGGGGGGGTGGGGGTTGGGGGGGGGGGGGGGGGGGAGGGGGCTTCGTGTGTTCTTCCATCTCTTTGCTGAACTTGGACATACCGCAAACGGCAATTTATGAGACATTTGGCTGAGATTTAATCGTGTTCGTAGTTTCGAGGGCTATAAAGCCTAATCAGATCAATACGCCCTACAGAATCTGTCTGGGAAGAGAAGCAACAATAAGAGAGGATTGCGAACGCTGGTTTTGGTCGAAAGTGCTTCCGGACGCAGCAATGCGATCAGGGCACAAACGCTCGAACAGCTACAATACTTCGGCTGTCGCACAGGCAAGGTCGAATGTGCGTTCACCCGAACGAGGAGACAGCATAACCAGACAAAGCAGCAAATAAGGGAAAAGAACTGCAGCCATTGTCGCGTTAACCGGCTCCCTACCACCGGAGATGTGCGCGCGCGTCGCCCGTCGAAACAGAACAAGGGGAGAAAAAGATGGAAAAGAACGAAAGAGAGGAGAATGAACGAGGGACACGCGCCGAACGAGCGACAAAACCGGGTATAATTTACGTTTACGTCCCTTTGCGTCGGCAACCAGGAAGCAGGTTTGTGAGCAGCCTCGATCCTGTCTCGGCGAACATGCACGCGTTCGGATAGTTAGGGCCGGCGGACAACAAAGGGGGAAAACGAGCTGGGGCCAAACCACGGTGGTAGGGAGTGAGCCGTCTCGACAGCCTGCGCGCGCTTTTCAAAGGATGCCCGCTAGGTAGTAATCCCCTCTCGCGATGCCTGTAATCTCGGGCTGCGGCGGCGAAGTCTGGTTGCTAGCCGTGAGTACGGGGAGGCACCCAGAGGAGCCGTACGGGCGGTTAATCGAATGAAGGCGGGCGTACTACGCGGCAAGTGCGCCAAGAAACGACCCCGCTGGGACTACGCCGAAGTGCCGCGGCACGCGCGCGAGCCAGCCGCCGAGACCGACAGGATGATTCGTGCACCTCGCACACGACAGATGGCCCCGTGGTCGCTTGGCGGCGCTTTACGACGAGGGTCGTCGGTAATCGGTTGGCGCATATTCAGAACGAAGAACTTACCTAATTACGCTGCGACAAAATTTGGGCTTGTTTTTTTGTTTGTTTTTGTAAGCAGTCCCACAGAACACCTCGTCGCGTCAACCACTGGGAGATGCGTATTCGCGATAGAAGTGCGACGTGATTAAACAGCGTGGTTATTATCAGGTACTCGCTGCTTCGCAGCACTGTTAAGCCTAAAAAAAGTAGCATACGCATGCGTTTTCTTGGCCGATTTTCAGACCCAGCATGCAGAATGGCAGTTTGCTTGTTGTTCACGCATTTTCGTTTTTGTATTTTGACGTCAGCGCAACAACAGCACATGCCCCGTGTCGTGTTCTCTTACTCCGATAACCGATCACAGCACCAATGAAATCAACGTTCTAACGTTTGGTGCTATTAAACACATCAAGGCATCAAAATTCTTCAATTCAATTAAAGTTGGTTCTAACAAGACAATATTTACCACTTAATTATTGCGAAAGGAACACTTGCTAGCGGTCGAGGGGGTAATCATGAAGCTTCATCACTTGATAGCGCATTCTAGCGCAGAAGCCAGCGGCTACTTGAGAACCTAATCGAATTCACGCGCCCAATTGCTTTTTACACTTGGAAAGCAAAAGTACAGCGGAGATGACTTAAGGTGACCGGCCGCAGCGCTCACACTTGTAGGCCTACTCAATTCTCTCAGGGAGATTCACGAACACTTCGAGAATGTTAGCAACGAAGAGATTCCGGGATGCATATTTGCCATTGTCCGCCTCCGCTTACAGCACTCGTTGTACGCGCCACCGTTCCCCTTTCACTCTCATCGGAAAAAAATCGCC
Organism: Amblyomma americanum; assembly: GCF_052857255.1. Lineage (NCBI taxonomy): Eukaryota > Metazoa > Arthropoda > Arachnida > Ixodida > Ixodidae > Amblyomma > Amblyomma americanum. The sequence continues at coordinate 171,161,515 of NC_135500.1, read as the reverse complement.
AGAGACGTTGTTTTGACAAAGCAAAACAAGCGTCATCGAACAAGAAGCCAAGTCCATCTTGGCTTCCGCACAAAGCAACGTAGATGGAGTGCCAGGCCGAAAACCCCCGACTTCCAGAGGAAAGAGTATGGTACATATGCAAGGCAAATGGCGACATTTTCTTTTCCCTTTGGGGTCGACACTATAGTAGGCCCGCTGGGCACGACCTGGCGGCAGCGCCGCGGCCAGAGCTAAGAACACAGGGAACTGCATCATTTAAGCAGCACCCGGTCCTGGCTATGGGCGAGGGTCTCGGCCTTCCACCGCTGAGGGGAAACATTTGTCTCCGCTCTGCAGGCGTGGCGGCGCGGTGTTATTCGGCTCGCCCAAACCGGAAGGCGACACCAGACACATCCGGTCAGCGCCCAGACACAACACACATTGTAAAACCCCAGCGCGGCCCAGCCACCTCCAGCAGCCAAGTCGCCCCGCCTGGCTGATTGACTGACTGACTTTGACTTGGGCTGTACGCGGCTTGCTTTCCTTGCCGCTGAGGCGGCTTACGAGAGAGAGCCTCGGCCCTCCATGGCGCGTCTTCCACCCCCTCTGCGGTGATGCCTCGACGACGAAAAAGCGGAGGATGCGAAGAAAGCCGCCGAGCAGGGACGAACGGAAAACAGGAGACGAGGGAGGAACAGCCAGAAAGCTCCGAAACACACACCAGAGATTGACGGTGCAGATAGGCGAACAAAGCCGGAAACAAAAGGCGAGGCGGAAGCGGCGCGCCGCGCACCAGGCCTGCCGCTGGGGCACAACGCCTTTCCCGTTTCCTCTGTTAAGTGTTCGCTTCTTTTCTCTCTCTCTCCTTTGTTTGTGTGGCCTTCCCGAGTTCTGTCAGCGTCTGCCCCTGCGGCTAGTGGCAATAAAAAAACGCGAATGGCCCTTGGAGCAATGAAACGCCCCCATGGTGCCAGTGAAGAAAGACAAGAGCAGCGGGGGCCCGCCTGATGCATGCCCGCGCGGAGTGGGGTCTCCGGGAAAGAGCACTCCGCAGCCGTCGCGCTTAGGAAAGCCTTTACGCTAAATGAGGCTCATGATGCTTGCCCCAGGCGCGGGAATGTTTTGCTGAGAAAGTGAGCAGCTTGTCGGTGAAAAAATATGTATGCATGTGAAAAAGATTTAAGAGTATGAGCTGCTCGCTTCGTTAGAGGAGGAAGACGAATTGTAGGTTCGAAGCTTTTTCTTGGCGCCCAAGGCTCGTTGGTACTCTACAGCTGGCTCCTGCGAGGGCTTGATCGATGACATCGGCCAGGACGCATCATTGCTTTGGTCCAGTGTACATTCAATCTCGCCTTCACGGAATGTTGGTAGAACGCGGTTTCTGAGAAATGGATAAGGGCATGTTGGCGCGCTACGCTTTAAAATCACCTAACGATAGAATCAAGCTATTGCAGAACAATAATTTTCCACAAAGCATGAAACTTCTACTCCAAATGCTGCCGGATGACTGCAATGCGCTTTCCACTACCTGCTACTTAAAGCACGTTTTTTGTATTTTTTATTTTTCTATTAGCTGGAGGTTGCTATTTTCTCTGCAAAATTTCGAACCAGGACATCGCAAACTCTTTGCCGAAGTGCGGAAGCACACAAGATGTGCGCGGCTGTTCCGGACACTTCGTCGACGGAGAGACCATGCACCGAAACGTGCATACTTTCTTCCATCGGAGACAGTGGAGTGCATAGCAGCAGGTCAAAGAGCGGTCGCAGAGCGCACAAGGTCGAGCAGCGCCGGCGTTCAAGCTGTTTCCGAAAGCGCGACAGATGCTTTCCCGTCCGCGCTTTGTCCCCGCCGTGGTGCAACACGACACCGGGACTCCCTTCGTGGTCGCTTCGCGGAATTCTCCTCCGCCAGACACTGTCACTTCCAGTCTTCCCACTCGAACAGAAAATGACAAGGGAGGCGCCTAAAGACAAAAAGGCAAAGTGCAAATGGAGAGGGCGATGGACTCGAGATAAAGGCCAAGTCAGGGCCGGTCGAAGAAGAAGAAAGGCTGCTGCGGCCAGAGACATACAAGCGTCGGTTCTCGTGGTAACGGAACCACCGGAGAAAGACGCGCCGAACGCCCCGTTCCGGCCGAAGCTGAGGGAGGAGCTCCCGCGGCTGTCGTCGTCCAAGGGAGCCTGCATGCCCTGGCAATACTGCTCGGCGGCCGCACTCCCCTCCGTGGCCCTCCTCCAGCTGTATATACCGTTGCAGAGTTGGAAGTCGCAGCTGTTGCACTCGTGTGGCTTGCTGCTGGGAGAAGAGGAACCAGACTTTTTCCCGTCTTTCTCTGTTCCACCTTTTCGAGGAAGGAAGGGGAGGAACGGTCAGCGGCCCAGGGTCGGCCCTGCCCCTCTTTTTCTCGTCGCGGGGTGGGTTCGAGCCCTAGCTGCTCATCCCAGCTCTTTCGTCGCTCGCCGGCTGCACGACGTCGGTTCGGCAGCTCGCGTGCCTCGCTGTCAGCTTTTCCCGCTCTTGCTAACGCCCTTACCTATTTTCGCACACAGTGTCCTTCCGTCGGGCCTCGCTGGACTCGTGGGCCTAATGGTGGCGCGCGGAGCTATTCCCAGCGCCCCCACGGCTACCGATACTGCCAGTACTAGTCCTGAGCCGTCCGACCGTGACTTCAGCCCTAGGAACAACATCAACCGTACTGAAGAACTCCGGGTGTTACTCCCCAGAGGGCGAAAAGAAAAAAAACTGAACCCACAACAAGACGACCAAAACTGCCGACGTTTATTTTATTCTCTAGACGGGCCATTTTACCGGCCTGTCGGCGTTAAAAATTTTATGCAGCCAGCCAGCCAGCACTCATGTGATTTAGAGACGCATGCCCTGCTGCATTAAAAGACAGTTGTAACACAGCATCATTAAAAAGTTTAGTAACTTTTTTTTTTCAACGGAGGCTGCCAGTGTGATGAGAAAAAATGCGCTGGCGTTTATTAAAAATACGGCGAAAAATAATTGAAAGAAAAAGGAGAACCCATCGCGAGAAACTTATCACACGTAAATCGGGTTTAATTCGACGTCTTGCGGATAACGCACTTTAAAAAACTCAAAGAAGGTGATAATTTAAGGTCGTAGCGTAAAATTAAAGCCACTGTGAACGATACGGCAACCAATTAGCCTAGAGGATTCGCTGCGTTTCCAGCAGCAACTTTCGCGATCTATATTTTTTAATGGTGCTCCTTTTCTGCGGCTTCCATAAAAAGTCACTGAAAAGAAGGCAGGTCGGAACAAAAAGTAAAGGAAGTAGAGAAGTGAACGTAGCAATTTGCCGGCGCTTTTGGAAACGCAAAGTGCAAAAAGAGAGTTTATTTCGACCATCTTTTCCACGTAAAAGGCCCAAACGTGCAAGCGCCAATCTTCTATTGAAATGTCGCGTTTTTCCAAAATAAGACCATCCCATGATGAGTCTCACAACGAGAAACGATGAAGGTGTGAATTTGTGAGTGCGTATCACTTACAATAAAAAGTTGAAAAAGCATGCTTTGCCACAATACGCATGTGACTGCGGAAAAGCAAGTCTTCTCCGCAAAAGGAGGAACCCCACTGCATTCGACAGCGGGAGAGCAAAACAGAAAGAAGGATAGAAAAATACAGCAGCAACCTCCGACGTTCTGGAATGAAATCACGACAACAAATAGGAGATCCTGGCGCCGAATTCTAGAAAGCGGACAGCAGTTAGAATTTTTAAGATCGGCGGAATAGGACGCCGGTATCATTTAAGCCAGTCACAGTTAAACAGACGAATTCATGGAAAAGCCATCCCCACCCCTACTTCCTGTATTCACAGTGCGATTCGAATGTAGCGAGCGCAGGCCTGAAAGCAATCGGCAGGCGAGCATCGGAAAACCAACGAAGCAGCCCCCACCCCCTTTCGCGTCGCATCTGTTCCGACACAATCCTCCGGTTCCCCACCAAAAAATTCTCCCGATGTATCACATTTCACTCATTTTTGCCCCATCGCTCAAGACACACAGGCCTCCCCGACTCTGTTTCCTTCGGACAAGACAGGAAGGAAAAGGTGAATAAACAAGAAGATAGGAAAAAAAAAAATATCAAGAACGCAGAAGAGCGGAGCGCGGGTGGCTGCGCGGTGTGACCTCTCTGTTTCAACTGAGCCGCACATTTCCCGGGGGAGCAGACAGAGGCCTCGTGAAACAAAAGAGAGAAGGCCCCCACCCGTCGGAACTTAAACAACGGAGGCGAAGCAAATAGTAAAATAAAAGAAACGGCACTCGGAACAAACGAAGCACGACACCGAGACACAGACAAGAGGGTTGCGAGGGTTCCGGCGAAGGAAATGCGGGGGAGGACGCAGAAGGTCGGGCGGCGGGGGGAGGGGGGGGATGAGAGGGCGTAATCGAGAGGCGTCAGAAGTTGTATCCTCGGCGCTAACATCTGGTTCTCGGCTGTGCGCCGGAAAGCTCGCTCCCTTCAAAGCGGAGAGAAGATCTCCTCCGCCTCCTTTCGCCCGCCCGCCGACCTCCTCTCGACACGCCCGCCTGGAATTCTATTGTCGCAGGCTCCTCGGAGCCGCCGGCGTCGACGAGCCGCAGGAAGCATCAACAGCGCTGCGGATGAGGAGGAGAGCACACGCGGTTCCCACAAAAAGGGAGCGGTTGCCCGACGAGGACGCGCCGCCCGGACCGCGGCTTTTTTCTCAGGACTACTTGAGTGTGATTTACTGTCGCCGCCGCAGCCGCCGTGCGGACGTTCGCAGCTGCGTGTAATCGAAAGCAAACAGGGCACGAAGGGAGAGGGGGAGGGGGGGACGCGATGGAAAGGAGGCGGGGGTGGGGGCGACCCGGTGGCGGTAATTGTAACGAAGCCGGCCTGTTTGTGCAGCTCTGTCGGAGGAGAAAAGAAATCCAGGAGGAGAAAAACAATTATGGGTCAGACTGAGTTTCTTGCGTTCTAGCACATTTTTTGTTCTTCGCTTTACAGCTTTCCGCGCAGAAAAGTCGCAAGGAGCTTACTACTAACAGTTTTAAAGATTATGACAAAATTATAACGAATAATCATCATCATCATCATCATCAGCCCTACTACACCCACTGCAGGGCAAAGACCTCTCCCATGTCTCTCCAATTAACCCTATCCTTTGCCAGCTGCATCCACCCTTTGCCTGCAAACTTCTTAATCTCATCCGCCCACCTAACCTTCTGCCGCCCCCTGCTCCGCTTACTTTCTCTTGGAATCCGCTCCGTTACCCTTAAGGACCAGCGGTTATCTTGCCTTCGCATTACATGCCCTGCCCAAGCCCATTTCTTTCTCTTGATTTCGACTACGATGTCATTAACCCGTGTTTGTTCCCTCACCCACTCTGCCCGCTTCCGATCTCTTAACGTTACACCTATCACGAATAATCATATCTACATGCAAACGAACGTATAGGGCGAGGCTGCTATGAGATGGAGCTCTGATTGTTACGATACAATTACAATACTCAGAGCAGAGTGTTTCAGCGTTGCGTACTCGACGCTATTGGAATTAACACTGAAGCCGGTAGCAAGCAGTCCTCAAGCGTATGAAGGCAAAAGGGAACCGCAAAGTGCTTACTCTCTGCTGTCCAATTTCCGTAGCAACGTGTCGCTGGGACCAGTTTGTCAAAGACATGATCACGTGGTGCAGGCCCCAGCAACGCACAGAAAAATTCGATATTGCGACGTCGACTCGTTAACGCCCAGTTTCTTGTCCTGTGTTTCGAGCCACTATCGTTAAAACTGAAATTTGATTTTAAGGAAAGGAAATGGTGCAGTATCTGTCTGAAATCTCGGTGGAAACCTTAACCGCACTGTAAGGAAAAGGGTAAAGGAGGCAGTGAGAGCAGAGAGGAAGAAAAAGGTGCTACGGCTGTAGTGGAGGGCTCTGTATTAATTTCGAACACCTGGTGATCTTTGACGTGCACTGAAATTGCACAGACCACGAGCGCCTTTTGCGTTTCACCTCCATCAAAACGAGGTACTCCGGGTACTCCGGCTCTGTAGTCGAGCGCCCTAACCACTGTAGTTACTAGTTTCCGTTTTCCATCTTATTTACACGCTCTGGACGACTCCGTGCATAAGACGACGAACCGCTGCAAGCTCTGCCAGGGCTTTGACATTCAAATAAGCTAGCTCACAGTAACACATCACGCGGTACTCTTCCACTGCCGCCTCAACCACTGGCCACACCAGTGATGACCCGAAAAAGAAAAGAAAGAAAGTATAGAAAAAAGAAATACACAAGCGAACAGTAACGCAGACATGTCAAGTCTGCAATGACACGTGCGAGGCTCCTGTTTTTTAAGCAAAAAAGAAAAATTTGCATCCGTACACAGGCAGCAAGCAGCGCTCCCCGAAACAGAGTGAATGCGAGGAGAGAGATTCATCATGCGGAGCCCCGCACTGGCTGGGTTACATTTCCAAGCTCCCGAGGAGCAATGGCACGCGGACGGACGGCGGGTCTAAAAATGGTCCATCGAAAAACACACGGGCCGCCGCTAGGGAGACCCGAACAACAAGCCCGGGCCGGAACATCGAGACAGACGAGATGCGGCCGCAAACTAGCCGCCCGCACCGATGGTTTCGGTCGTGAGAAAGACAACAAACCGGGGTCCCTGGAAACTTGCAAGGGAATTAAAAATAAGACGCGGGGACGACGAAGCGACCGAGCCAACGTCCGGACCGGCGGCAGGGAAGCGAACACAGTGTGCGTCCGGTGGTGGTGGGGGTGCGCTTGTATACAAAGCATGCACGCCCGGGGCGGAAGAAGAGAGCCCGACGCCAAGGAGAGAGCGGCTGTTGTTATACTCTGTACCCGACGCCGAAGAAGAGCAGCCCAGATGGGCGCGCAGCATCGGCTCGCGTGGGCACTAGTATTTAGGCCACCATGAAGAGGGAACGTAGACGAAAAGAAAGAAAGTCTAGAACTAGTCGGCGGACGAAGACTGAAGAGTTGGAGACACGAGGTTTTCTTGCAGTAAGCATTTAACCTCCCATGCAGCAGTGCGAGCGATTCGTCGTCGGTGAGCCGGGAAGGACAGGCTCATGAACTATATACTGCGAAAAAAAAAAGCAAGCACTTACGAGACAGTGAGTAAATGGTTCAGCGACGTGTGACCCAAGAGGTCTGAACTGTTAGAATAACCGCGGGCTACACGTGAAACCGCGAGTGTTTTCAGCGTCTGAAAAGCAGCGTGGGTTCAAAACCAAGTTACATGCACACAGTGAAGGCTGCCATCAATCGGCGAAGAGCAGGCAGCTTTGTCTTCGCAAAGAACGAGTTGGCGCAGTTCTTGGAGCGAGCGGATGCTCCCGGTGGGTCGTGCCACCCTGCAGCCACGTCTCCGGGCGCTGTCTGTTAATTACCGCGGCGAATAGCAGGTCGACGCTGCGGAGGGCGCAATTTAGAATCACGCGCTCGACCCCCTGCACATAGTCAAACACTGCCCAAGTATAGAAGACGCATTCGAGGCGTCTCGCGCACCGCAGCCGTGTATAGAGTGTAGAAGCCAAGACGATCCATTTTCTCTGCGCTGGTCACCGGGAGACTTGGCCAAAGGCGGCGCAGGCCGTCTCGCGAAACGTGCGAATCAAACTCCTCCCCTCGTTTTGTGTGCGCGCCGCATGATAAACTGGCGCGGTCAAACTCAACCGACAAGCGCGTGACGCAATGACGCTCTAAACTGGGAACTTTCCGAATGCGGCGGACCATCCATCAAGCCAATTAATTACAAGGGACCCTCTTCTGCAGGGAAACACAGCGTGGTTCTGCAGACCAAGGCGCAATGCAGCAGGGCGCGCAGCGGTGGACGCCAGAGGTGGTCGGCCCTCCAGCGATCTAAAGAAGAGGAGGAACTTGCAGACGAGGGTGGGGACACATTACCGACCTGTTTCAACATCCGCGGGCTTTAAAATAACGAGGTCAGCGAGTACAGACTGGAAAGAATGATATCGTGCTGCTTTGAACAAAACCAAACTCGCACGGCTGCGCTGCTCATCAGTCTGCTCTGAAACGACTGTAACTGCAGGTGATGGCCCCGGATAAGCGCATACAGTGACCTACACGGGCGGGATATCTACAAACTGGAAGTATACAAACATCATGATAAGCTTCTTTATACCCTAATCTGCTTTCCCCGTGGCAAAGTCAAGAAAATGACTTGAAATTTCACAGCGATGAATTCAAGAGGGCAAACACTTGGCTTCACGAACAGTCACAGCAGGTCAAGGGAAACCAGCAAGCCGGTCGGCCAAGAAAAAAAGCAAACTTCTTTACGAAAACACTAACCAGAAAAATCTGAGTGCATTGCCATCATCAGTGTGAGCACAAGAGGAGCCATTGCCTTCCATCGTAAACTTGCAGAAATGAACTGGCAGATAACGAGAGAGAGAGAGAAAGGAAGAAGAGAAAACAAAGAGGAGGAAGAAGAAAGAGGAGCGGGGCGCGAACGGGAGCGGAGATAATGCATCGCGCGCGCTTCTTCCTCGCGGCGGCGGCCGATCACATAATGCATCTTCGGCCAGCGCCTACTATCGCGCCGATGCCCCGGCGAGAGAGTCGCGCGCGGAAGAGAACAGCCCGCTCTCCCCTATCGGTCCGGCCGATCAGCCAGATTGGCCGCGGCCACTGCTTCAGCCATGCCTGCCCCGAACCGCGCTACCGCACCGCGCCGCCGACGGTCGCCTACGGCTCGGCCCTCATTACGTGAACTTCGGGTAGCACCCTCCTCGCCCTCTGCTCTGCGGCGCTTGAGAGAGCCACGGCCGGCGTCCCCTGAGCACGTTAATCGACCTCACCTCTCCTCCGCCCATGCGACGACGACGACGACGCCACGGTTCTCGATAATCAATGATTTCGTGGCTGTTACGCTTCCGCCCCCCTCCCCATTCTCTCCCCACGCTCACACCGACACATCCTCAGCATACAGCCTCCGCATCCACGGTGCAAAGCGGAGAGAGAGACAGCTACGCCGTACTCAGAGAAGGAGCGCGCGACGCCGATGAAAGCGCTTCATCATGTTAGGTCGTAAGTCTGGACAGGAGGAAGCCGTCGGCTTCGTGGGCGCCGCCGACTGCGCCCGCAGCCATCCCTGCAGCGCCGAAGGCTGCCTGCGCACACCTCTCTAGTCGAAGACAACTCCGGCGCTATCACACCCTCCGGTCTCCTCCTTTCCTTCTCTCCATCTTTCTCCCGCGCAGGGATCGCAAGAAGAAGAATTGAGCAAGAAGCAAAAGTGCACGACGACAATCGGCCTCGCGAACGCATCGATCAATCTGGAGAATTGCGCTCTGAGGCGCGCTCCACGGGCGCGAGCGCGGCGTTGCGGTGTCTGCGCTAAGCGGAAGCGGTGCAAACCGGGCGCAAAACATGTTCCTCAGTCGGGTCGGTCCCGTCTCCTACCCCATAGGAGGGAGAGGGGGGATGCATACGCCGGAAGGCTTGTTTTACGCCTCTCCGCCTCGCAGCTCTCTTCTCATTCTTCCCGAGGCGACCAACCGCCGTCGACAATCAGCCTGCCCCCGGACAGCCCAGGACACCACTCGTCGCCGCGGCCGATCAGTGCGCGAAAGCTGTTCGGGCAGCCGCCGTCGAGATTCCAGGTGAAGACCTCCCGGTCATCTGTATGCGTTTCGGGCGCAGCTTTCGGGTCTTAATGCTTTAATGGAACCACTTAATGCATCGCGAAGGTGGAATTTATGTATAGCTCGTAACAAGCAACGCCGCTCCGCATTCGACGTCCAGCGAGGCGCTCATTTATTTCCCTAATGTTGGACGCCGTTCCAACAAGAATCATTTGCTGCCGTTGCTAGTGTACGAAATACTTCCGCCTGACGGCGCCGCCCCCCTGCGGTCATGTTGGATGAAAGCCGGCATTACGGCATTAATGAGATCTGTCACGTACCCCTGCTGAGCGGACTATGTGCGCTGGCGCCACATTTTCGTACATCTATGCGCTCAGTCGCAATACCGGCGAAAATCGCAAATGCAAATATAACATGCCCACAGTCATTACGAGCGCGGGTTTGTATTACTTTTCTATACCATGTCTACAAACCAGCAATCAAGAGTCTTGCAAGATTATCCACACGAACACACTACCAACACTGCTGAGCCACGACGGCGGAGACGCGCACTACTCGACCTGTCTTTGTAGTTCAGTTGCCAACAGCCTCGAAACGCGCTACAGATTTGCAATGCTGATGCGTTTTACAAACAGCTACGACGGGCCAGCCAGCGCGAAGCATCAAGTCGGCAGGTGGGCTAACGGAGTGTTTACGTCAGCTCTGTGAACAAGCCCGTATGGTGTAGCGCGGAAACGGAGCGCCGCGAAGACTCAACACACTTGGAAGGGGGAACCGCGCAGCGGCCGAGAGTGTTTACAACGCCTCAACCGGCTGGTTCCGCTCGGAGCGCGCTAACACGAAGCGCTCGGCGGAGCAGAATCTGCAGTGCCGGATGGTACGCTTCCCCTCAAGACGCGCAGAACAAATGGAACGTTGCCACAAAAAGTCTCAAAAGATTTCACCGCTTCAGTTCGCTGTTTGATGCGCGTATATATAGAAGGAATATTTACGGTCAAAACGAATATACAGTTGAACTCCGTTAAAGAGAAGTTGAAGGGGTCCGGGGATTACTTTGCTACAGCCGTAGCTTCGTTATAGCGCGTGTTGACCGAGCGTCCAAAGGGAATCCGTCATTCCTTCGTTATATCCATTATTTTGTTATAAACTGTTTCGTTATAACGAGGTCCGACTGTAGTAGAAATGAAATTTAAGCCTGAGCATTACAACCGCTTTCGTGTACGTGCTGTCTCGGGCACCGTGCTGACGTCAGGCGGTCAGAAAAGCATTCCACCTATTCCCAACAAACGTGCAGTCCGTACCCGTGACTCCTGTCATTCACCGACAGTGTTGGGCAACGTCTTTCCAACCAGCACTTGAGCACTCAAAAGTCCAGGGATCTGCGCAGGCTCCGCGTTCGCTAGACCGGCAAGCGTCGCTTATCACGCTCGGGCCACTTCCGCGCAAGACCACGCAGCACGCGTGGCGCTCGCAGCAGCGAGAAAGTCCCGCGTGATGTCATTATCCGCGCGCGCCAAGTCAGGCAGCGCGACAGCCTGTAATAGGCCGCAAAAAAAGACGCGCTCGGTCTCCCGTCCGATACAATCTAAGACGGCGCCTTCCTCACGTCTACCTACGCATCGAGGAATCGCAGGCTGCGCTTACAGTATAGACATGCGCACCGGAGGCGGTCGAGCAGGCCACAGGCACGGACCGGAAGATAGAAGAGGCAAGGACCCGTAAGAGAAGGAATCCCGGCACTGTGGCCGGCACAGAGGATGTGCCGGGCCGTCAGGAACGCGGCTCGCTCGTGTCATTTACACGTTTCCTTCTTCTCTCGGACAGACCGCAGGCTATGCAGGCCGCGATAGAAAGAGATTCCCCGCCGCGTATTAGCGGTAAAGCGCGCGCGTGTCAGTTGGTGGGAAGGGGGGCCGGGCGCCAGCGGCGGTTGCCCAGCGGTGCGGCGTCTGAAGGGGGATATAAAGGCGACCGGCGGAGGACTCCGACCGGGCATCATCCACACACGCGCCGCCCGCAAGAGGCCTTTTTGGCCAGGCCACATCCAGGCCGCGGCCACATGTATAATCGAGTGATCTCGCCGTCACGTTCGGGTGCTGTGCCGCGGCGTCAAACGTGAATACGGGGTTCTCGCACTCTTTTTTCCTCTCCCCCTGTCGTGGACTCTCTGTTCTCTCTCTCTCTCTCTTCGATAAAGGGGAAGGGAAAAAGAGACAGCCGTTCCTTTTCTTGGGGTCCCAGGGCGAAGAAGCTCAGCGGCGGCGTCTCTCGCGGTTCGTCATTGTCGGCATCAATTACCATCGAGGAGGACCGGGCGCGTGCGGCGGCAGGGGTGTCAAGAGGACGCGATGTGACACACACGCACTCCACCGAGGTGGGACGCCGCCGCCGCCGCCGGAACAGAGCGGAGGGAGCAGCAAAGGAAAAGGGGGGGGACCACCCGAAAAGGTCGGGGGGCCACGTCCGGCTGCCATTACTCAAGAGGCAACGCGCTCGAGGAGACAGCGCCTGACAAACCCCTTTCCCTGCGTAGCCGGAAAATTTGGGGAGTCCGTACAGAGCAGGACACCTCAGCCTTCACCCCCTTGTATCCTCCCCAACACCCTCGTCTCTGCTTCCTTCCGTCCCCAACAGCCCTGCAAGTTCCTGCGCGTGTGGTGCGACGGAGGCGTCCAAATTTGGATCCTCATAGATTTGGGGCCGCAATACGTGTTTGTGCTTCCCGTTAGTGATGACCGAACGGCGCTCAGAGTGGGCGGTGCATCGGTGCTGCCTTTGTTATTGTATATAGCAGCGTTCAATCAGTCGGTCAGCATCCGTTTTTCGTTTCGTGTAAGCAATCGGTTCGCAGAACTGGTGCGTTTCCTTGGCACACATATCCGTGTGTTTATGTGTTTCGGCTCAGCGACGCGAAAAAAATAATTTAAAAAACGATACATATGACTTGACGACTCAAAAGCCATCGTTTACTATTCGATGCCTTTGGTGAGAGGCAGCCAAAACGCCGCTTACGTTTGTCTTAAAGCAAAATGGCACGTTTCACAACGTAATTGAACCTTTGTTTGGAAATCCTCCCAACAGTGACAACATATTAGATTGCATAACTTGGGGCGCGAATGAGGGAAGGGTGCTTACAAGGCTGAAATGTATACACCCCCCCCCCCCCCCCCCCCCCGGCGCCTAAAAACATTACCGGCTCCACCGCTGCATAAAACGGAAGGACCACCGTACACGTTCTCACTTTCGTCACAACAAAGCTTCCATTTGCAACAAAGTAACACTGACACATCATGAGCCTCACAAAAATCTGCCGCTTCACTTTGTAGCTTTCATCCATGGCATGAATGATGAATTTGACAGGGTAGCCAAGCGAGAGGTATACAGCCTCCAACGAAGCTGCCCAAAGTCGAAATGCAAAATCGCGAATGCACGTATAGCCTAGCTGGACGTGTGTACTGTTGGTACGCACGTGATAGGTACTCAAGCGGCACCGACGTTGAGTTCGGGCGCACTTACAACTGGATCTGGCGGTAAAAATTTCGCTTTACAGTTTCTGTAGCCTTCCCTTGTTTTCGTCGAAGTAAGATACGCCCCGCTCCCACGAAAGGATTCGTGGTGTCACCGGCACTGAGCAAACGCCAAACCGAATGACTGTTCAGCCGGAACCGGTATAAGTTGTGAAACGATCCGACTGCCGCCCACACCGCGTTCGAAGAGTCCCTCCACGGTGCTAGGCCCGAAGGATACGGCATATGTATGCAGTCAGCGCGAGCCTAGTAGGCCTCCTTCCTGGCTCCGAATCTTTGGACTGCCCCGAAATAAACAAGCAAAAAATTAATTGCCAAGCTCAGGCAGAAAAAAACAAAACAATCTCTCTGTCTTTGGAACTGTGTGGCTGATTCCTAGCTACAATGCTACAACTTGAGCAGATCAGCTAATTTTAGCTGCACACATAAAGCAAGCATAACATGTACAAAAAGACTAACATGAGATAAAGATCCTGACTACTGGGTCTCTCATAAAGTCAACTATGAATTAAAATTTTCTTCTTTTTCTGGGAAAGGCATCCAACTTGAGCAGCGCTTCACATTCCATCTGTAAACGTTTCAATCCGCCCCGATATCGATGACGCACAACGAATGACATCATGTCGCAGGACATCAGTGGTGAGCACGACGCCGCGGCACGCTCTCGACCCCTCGTGCGACTCCTTTTGCCCAGCCGTAACGGCGGCAGGGTTCTCGCCCTGGGAGGGCCCCCGGCGCGCGGTGTTCCGTGCGCGCCAGCCATTTAGCGGCGGCGGCCTCTGTTTGTTTCCCCAGTGGCGGCGGTTCCCTGCGGCGGCGGCGAAAGCCAAATGGGTGCACCCCGTTGAGACCCCGCGGTGTGCGGGCTCCGCTGCCCCCCCTTTCCTTCTCTTCCTCTCCTGCTTTCCTACTAAGGTCCAAACTATGCCCGCCAGCGGGCGAGGAGGCCTAACCCCGGGCTGCCTGCAGCCGCTGCTGCTGCAGCATTTCGAGTCTGCGACGTGCAACACGCAGAAACAAAACGTTTCGGGCTTGTTGAGAAAAACATTCTACCCGGTCCCCGACCAATCAGGCGACAAGCTGTTAACAGTCGGATTGAACTGGATGACACGCAATCTGATGTCGTGTGTTGCGTTCCTGGTTAGTTATTGGGACGCAGGCAGCATGGTCGGGCCGGAGAAGGGACGAGGAAGCCGGAGACGAGGTTCGGTTGAGGAGACAAGATAACTTCGTAAAAACTATTTGCACGACGTTTAGGTTACAAGCCACAATGAGAGAAGAGAGATGAGGGAGGCAAGTTAGCCCCGAGAGGAACTGGAGAGGAACTGCTTAGCACAGATAAGACTGCTCTTTTTAAAGCCTGCTTCATTCCTGGGTCCGTAGATGGCAGCAAGTTCCTTCAAAAACGTCAGATGGGTTCGATGCACGTGATGACTGAGTAGGCGGGGGCGCCACAGCAGGCTGCGACACCGGTGCCCTCTCGTTGCAGTTTCGGTGGCGATAGCGGAAGTTCACTATCATGTCCAGCAGCCCTGCTGGAATAGGACGATGACCAGGGTCAGCTTGGAGCCCCCCCCCCCCCCCCCCCCCTTTTCTAGGAAGGTTGCCTGGCCCTGAGAAGGTCGTCGTGCTCTCTGCAACGATGCGTGGAAACGGATCCCTTTCTCCCCCTGCCCGTGTTATACTCAGGGAATATGAAGGCCTTTTTTGTCGACCCCAGGCGTCGTCTGGCTGCCGCAGTCGACGCGCGATTGTCGAGCCCCGCTGAAGCGGCTTGCTGGCGAGCGTAACAAAAAGGGAGGTGCCGTCGTGGCCGCCGTTCTCTGTCTGGAGTCGGCGCCAATCCGTCGCGGGTAAGCCGGCTTTGAGCTCTCGGGTCTCTCGTGCTCTGGCCGGCGTTTCGGAGGGCGATCACAGGAATCTGTTTTTGCAGGAGCCCTGGCCTAACAGCATCGAGGGAAGTCCATAGGGGGGACAGTACCTTGTAGAGAGGCCCAAATAGCATCGAAGAAATTGCCTCTCGAAAACAGAAAACGGCCCGCAAAGAAAGTAGTCGCGTTTACATGAATGCGACACAAGTCGACTCCGGTTCACTTTTTGAGGGAATGAGCTGATTTTGGGAAGGAGAGGCGTTACTCGTCCTTTACTCTCTTGCTCGACGTTTTTGCACTTTCCTCAAAAAACGGATTGGAGTCGACTTCTGTCGCATTCATGTAAACGCGGCTATAGTGTTCCACGTGAAGACGAAGGATACGAGAGAAGCAGCAAGCACTACCTCCAGATGACAGTGAAGCGCGAACGAGAATATCTAGAAGATAACTAGAGCCAGCTAGATTTCATTAACGCATCCTCTGTACCGACCCAAAGCCCCGAGGACAACGGCAAACAGTGAAGACGAGGTGTTCTAGTCTCTTCATGAAAGGGTTTTTTCCCATCTTTTCTCGCATATTTCTTTCTCTCGCAGTTTAATATTTAACTGTGCAAGCGCAATGTACATCCCACTTCTCTCCTTTTTTTTTCAGAAACGCGGCCTGCAGTGCGTAAATGCAAAAATACATATAGGTATTAAAGTCAGCTTCCTAAGGTCGCAACAACCTTTCATCAAGGCAACTGCATCCATACTGCGGGGCTAAACGGAGAGACGCATGTCCTCGGGTGTCTGGCCAATCTCCGTTCTTCTGTCCGTGCCGCATATAGACCGAATATTCCTCGCCACTCGGGCCCGCTTCATTCTTCTCGCACCAAGGCGGGCGGCCTGTTGAGGGTTCCCGCGCCACCCTTGTTCTGTTAGCGCCGTCTCCTCTTTGAACTCCGCGCCTTGCATCAATCTTCCCGTGAGACAATTGGGGAGCCTTGTTCCGAAACAAGGCCTCACTCAAAGAACTCGCTTCCATAAAGTGCTGAAGCCCACACCGCATTTTGCGGAATTCTTACGCCACACAGGGTCTTTCTATTTCCCTCTTTCTTTCCGTCTCCATTTTCCTCTTATTTTTTCGCGCCGCCGCTTTACTCCCCGGCGCCTACGTCGGGCGTGTATGCTACACGAAGCCCGAGCGCGCTGATGACTGCAGTCGCTCCTCCAAAATTAACGCGCATACCCGCACCCTTCTAAGGTCTGTTCTGATCTTTCCCAGAAGAAATCGTCGCCCCGGAAGATGCCCACAAGGACGCTAGAAGCGTACAAGCGTTCCTGGTGCCATACGCTGATTTAAAAAAAAATAACAACAAGAACTGGTCGCCGAAAGCGAGCACGCAGCTCGTTGCGAAGAGAAAGTGAACAGGCGTAGGCGGCGCAGACACCGCACGCATACGCAAAACGGGCTGCAAATCAGCTCTCGAACGAGCTGCGTCGACTTTTACTAGTCGCTGCTCGACTCACTCGGGGGCGCCAGAGAGAGCGTCTTAGGTTACGCCGGCGTACCCGCGGTCCCAACCACCGAGTCGCCAACGCCGGCGGGCGTCTGCTGCTTCGCCGGCGGGGAAAGAACAGAAAACTTGAGAGAGGGAAAAGATGAGGAGGGGAAGGAAGAACAAAAAGCCAGAACTAAAAGTGGCGCCCGTGCGCGCCGCGACAAGGAGAGAAAGCGGCCGTAAAGACTGCATATGCGCGGGCCTGGCTCAGCAAAACAGCAGAGAAACTGCTGCTCTGCCGCCGAGTGTCGGGTGACGCGGGCCGAGGGACTGCAGAGCGTGACCTCGACGCGCGATGCGTCCGCCGCGTCACAATAGCCATTCATCATTTAGAGCGAGAGGGTGCTGCCGCTCGCCTTGTGCGCGCGTCTTTTATTTCCCCCGACCTTTCTTCTTTCTCGGTGGGCCACTTGTGTGCGTGGTCCGCTCGGCTTGGCTGGCGGGCTAGCTGCGGCGTGGCAGAGAGCAGCGCGGTACAGTCTGTGTGTCTGTGGGAAGTAAAACAGGGCCGCCTCTTTTCTGCTGCTTGGACATTACTGGAGAGGCTAGGCAGACTGCTGAGAACAGCAAGCCCCTCCCCCTCTATAATTTTTCTTTTATCACGGCACCGCTCTCGCGGATCTCAAGGACACGCCGCCACTCGCCACCGATTGCTCTCAAGCTCAAAGCCTCGCTCATGGACGAGCACTGCTTAATACGCGTTTTCTCTGATCATTTCCCGGGGCAGCCGAGGGTGTGAGTGAGAAACATTTATTACATCAAGACAAAATCTGTCACAGGTAGTGCACTCACTCACTCACTCACTCACTCACTCACTCACTCACTCACTCCAGAACCAGAACACGCAACGGGCTTCATTTATTCACCGACAGCGTACTTCATGACATCGGAATAGGACGTCGTGAAGGGTTGTCCATAAACACAATCGATGGGGCACATACGTTTCTTGAGATCTAAAACCACGGGGGCAAAAGGTCGCCAAAACTGGAGATATTGGGCGGATATGCGACACTGCATACAGGTCTAAACAGCAGTATTTAACCGGCGTGGTCAGTATGCTAAAGAAGTTGTTCGTGCTGTTTGTTCCTGGCGTGTGTGTGTGCGTGCGCTTCCGCACCACTAGGACTGTTTCACGTCTAGTTCCGCTGTAGTTAGTCAACTCGCCACCGAGGGAGGTTTCTACATGGGACAAATACTTCCGACATTTTGTCCCGTTCCTGGGATTACAATAGTTATAGGTCACATGCGAAAGGTTTGCATTTCTATTCGCGCACTTTGCGGACAGCTCAGGAATTTTCGGAAAGCGAAGGTAGCCTTGTGGAGGACGAGTCAAATGGAAACCATATAAAGAGATAGCGGGAATTATCAGCCACGTTAACGACGGAGGGGTTTCACGAACACACACACACCGTCGACATACTGTGCGCTCAAGGAAAGTAGTGTGCATTAATCAACAGCCGTAAACATTCGGACACAACTTCGAAGGCGCGTCGTTAGTCAAGAGTTCCTTAATTCTGACGTAGAAATGCCTGATCATCTATTTCCATGTTGCCCGGATCCCGTCTAGCCGTAATTTCTAATTATTAAGGCCACACCCACCATTACTATTTCTTTATAGTCTGATTTTTTTTTCATCACTCCACGTGAAGCCGGCATGATTATGCCTAATTCACTGCTTTTTTTTACAGAACATACCCTCACAAACGGGCAATCCAAATTCTGTACGCACCTCGGGAGGTCCGGCTTTGTAGGCGCAAGGAAGGTACACAACATATTTCTGTCCACAAGCAGTCCGATGATTAATAACATCGCGGAACCGGCCCTTATAAAATTATGGCTGAAATTATTCCGAAGCTACTGCAACATCCTCGACGGTCCACATTGTCCGCATGCCCTTTTTCTTTCGAGCTTTCGAACAGCAAACGCCGTGCGAAAGTTGGACCAGAATACAGCCGCTTCTCCATCGTTTAGTGACTCCACATTCCAGCAAGAGACGTATAATTACTCTTATGGTCACAGGAGTCACGGCGTTACCGATGTTCTTAATGATCCTGCCTCTCACGTGGCTACAGAGCAGGCGTGAAATTAAAACGGAACTGAACCCTAACGTTCGCACACGTTCTCATAAGCATCGGCGCGAAACCGGACAAATTTGACAAGGAATGCGAACAAGAATCATGTATGTTCATCCTACCCAAAACATAAAATGCCAACGGAGCCCAAACAACGACCGTAAAATAGAAATCAGCAGACAGGCATGATTATTTTCAGCGAAGGAGCGCCGATGCCCACATTTTTCATGACAGATTTTACTGCGCCCACTTCTCAGGCCCAACCAGATCCCATGATCGCAAGCGGAGTGCTGCTGACAGCCCGTAGATTTCCTTAGAGAAAACATAGACAGTCTGGAAACTCTCTATAAACTTCCGACAACCGCAGAAGTTCCCCCACGCTATTGTTGCCGGCGCAAAACTGGCACGCTAAGACGTAAAAGTATAAATCTAATGCTAGTCGTGCTCTCAATACCTTTTTCCTTAAATCGCGAGCCAAGTGCGGAAAGTGAGCTCTTGTTGTGCCCAATCACCTAACGCCGTCACATTCATAAATATGGATCAAAGTGCCTTCATATGGACACGGACCTATAATGGCGGCCAGAAAGAGAACCCCTGAAGGGTTCCACTTTATACCCGTAGGTCAGAGAGAGGGAGAAGGCCGCTGGGTGTCTAAAAAAGGAAGGACGGTGAGTGTTAGTTGCGCATGGGCACTTCCGCGTTGTGCGCAGTTCAGCGTGTGCCAAAACCACGCACCCCGCGGGCACACTAGACCGCGTTGTGTAGCTCTCCATTCGGCCATAAAAACTGACCGTAGTGTACAACAAAAAACCCCTTCCCCTCAACCATCCCGGTAAAGAAAAGAGAGAGCCCGAGGACGCAACGCGAGAGGAGGACCGCTAGGCAAAAGGATTGGAAGAGGGAGGAACAGACCCAGGGGTGGTGCGGGTGTAAAAGGCTATATATCGCGGGTTATACGCGGTACGCACCAGCGACGCAGAGATCCTAAAAGCACACCTTCGTGAAAGCAAAACGCAATCTCTCTGGTTTCCCGCAGCTTTCTTCTTGCTCCCTCGAGAATCCCCCAAAGCCTTTTGTCCTCACCGCAGAACAAAGCAGTCACATTGATGGGCGGCTGCAGCAACGCGGTCAAAGGGGGGACGGGGAGGGCTGTTCTTCGTCCCGCTGGGAGCAGGGGTAGTGCTGCACTGTGCACGCCGCATGCAGCCCAAGGGGCTGCAGCAGAAATCCCCCTATGTTCGTTGGACGTTATATAGCGCGGCTGTTTACAGCGAGCCGCGGCGCGCTGTGCAAACAACTTGCCGCCCTCGCCCGGGCGGAACACTCGCGTGCGCCATACGCGCAGACACGTGCGCTCTCGAGAGCAGCGCGACCGACCGCCCCGCTGGACGCCACATTACACGCCGCAATGACGCGCTGTTGCGCAGCCGGCTGCTGTGAAACGGATGCCGCGACTCGCACGTCTAACATGCTCTGCTGCCTCAACTCTCGCCGGGCGGATCTAGCAACAAGTGAATATTTAGAAAACACTATTTGGTTTCGACACGTTATGAGTGAGCCCATATATCGCGTCTTTGTCCAGTAGTTTTTAGTCTCGGTGTAGTTGCGGTGCTTGGGAAAGTACATACAAAGAAGATGCATGCTGTAGCACAGCATCCCGGACAAGTGTGTGATAATTTACCCAGCAGGCTAGAATCTCTCACCCGGCGCGTCTCGGTAGCTACGAAGAGCGCGGAAAACAATAAGCAGTTTATCTTAATGCTAGTGCAATCCGATCAATGGTCGACGATGGTCTGCGGGTAACCTCGCGTCGACTCCCTGCCTGGTCGTTCATGTAACACGGTCTCAATATACCCGGCGCGTCCCGCGCGTTTACTGCAGACGCGAGGAAAGGAACAGAGACCACTGCTCAGTAAATAGCGAATCTCACGTCGGAAACGAATACGAATGCTTTGTCAATCTAGTCACCGATCCGCTCGGGAGCAGCACAATGCGATATATAAGAGCCGGCATTCTTCCTTCGTACTAAAGTGTTGAGCACCGCTAACCCGATCCGAATGTAGTTAAGCATCCTTGCATTTTATGTTTGTTATCGTTCCCCTTTTCCCCGAATTACAGCTCCCGTTTTTTCTTTTTGTCCTTCAAGAGAACAAATAGCTCACTGGTGCATGGGCTTTCCTTCGTAGAAGGTACGGACGGGAACCACTGAACACGGCACTGATTATCGCCATCCGACGGACATCCTTTTCCTGTTACGTAATACGGAGAGGTATGCAGCTATTCCGAGACACATCAGAATCACTTAGCTACACAGCCACATTACTAAGAGTGAGCTGTAAAATAAATACAAAAATATTGCTCAAAGCTACACAGCGACAGGCCGAAAAAAACAGCAATTTGGGAATGCAGGAACCGGCAAAAGAGACGAAGCAACTACGTTGAAAAGCCCACCGCACGAGCAGTGCTGACCTGCGCTGACCCGAAAATAGCGCCGAAAATGATATCCTATACAGAAACAACAAACAACGAAGAAAAGCCGATGTGGTATAGCACGGTAACGGATGAAAAAAAGATGCCGATATGCCGGACTACATATATATCTGCGCGGTGACTCTTTCGCGCTCAGCTCCACAAAGAGACCGGCGAGTACCGGGGATGAAGGGTGCCTTATAATGCGTTTACGTATAGACTCTCCGATTCC
Organism: Amblyomma americanum; assembly: GCF_052857255.1. Taxonomy (NCBI): domain Eukaryota; kingdom Metazoa; phylum Arthropoda; class Arachnida; order Ixodida; family Ixodidae; genus Amblyomma; species Amblyomma americanum. The sequence goes on along the minus strand of NC_135500.1, from coordinate 171,140,210 downwards.
AAAAGGGCGCACATAATACGTGCGCGCATGAGGCCGATCTCGGCACAATCGGGCAAAGCGATTGATGCCGCCGGCAGGTTCGTGCGAAAGAGAGAGACGCTCCGGTTCACAATGAAGACTGCGAGGCGTATGTGCCGCGGCCAGAACAAAGGCAGGGAAGATCACGACGTCGCTCGACCCTCGCCGCCCTAAACGAGATTTGGGGAGGGCCTTTGATATTCCCCGACATTGGCTTCGCGTTCGGAAATAATCTCGTCGGAGGAGAAGCAGCAGCTCGAACAAACGCGGTGAACACGATAAAGGCATTTGAGGGCTCAATTAAGGGACTTAACCCTTTGTGGCCGGGACACGGCGCGGGAAGCTTCAGACAGGGTTCCTATGTATACGCATTCTTCGCCGAAGAGGAGAGAACTATAGAGAAAGAGAGGTCTTTATTGAAAAGCAGAGAGTTCCGTCAAGATTCTTGTTTCACTGCACCATTCGAACGCTGTGCAGAGGATGTTGGTGTTTCTTTCGTTTTTTTTTTTGTTTTCAATTCATTCAACTCGTCAGCACGCTGACTCAGTGTTTCCGGACAGACGGAAGCCAATTTTTCTTTTGTTTCAAACACTGCAGCAGACACCGGCAACACCGAGGCATAGAGACCAGAAGCATGTACACTTTTCAGGATGTTGAGCCAGATATCATGGCTGCTCTACGCTAATACACAAGTCATAATGAATTAAAATAGATGGCAGAGAAGCTCACACGCTTACAACTCTAATCGGACCTAAGACCGTTCTGTTTAATTTGAAACAAGAATCTCGAATCGCTATATCGTGTCCAACGTATCGACGCCTAGCACGTACTGCTAATCTGATGCAAATCCTACATTTCATAAACGCACATTGCTGCAGTACGCGAAGATTCAGCATCCTGTGGCTCAAATGGGGGGTGTGGTGGTGATGGTGTACAGGCGGGATTAGATTTACAGTGGTGCCCGTCAGCAACTGCTCCGCCTGAGTCACTGGTTGAAGTGCCTGTATCTCTACCACTGCTCCATGAGACCAGTGTCCTCTAAAAACTTCAATAGTGTTCGTGACACTCAACGCCATGATAATGCAGGTTGTGCATATATATTACTATACCTCAAAGAGTGCCTCTAGACGTCCAAAGCACTCTTCTGTCGTCACCAACACAATGAATTCAATGAGCGAACTTAAATCAGACGAGATATAAAAAAAGGAATATTTCCACGCGTCAGCAACAAGAAACGGCTATCTGAACTACAGTCAGGAGTTTCGAGCCGTGCTTAAAAGTCATAGCCAGGTTAGACTACGACCCTTTCACATATGCCGCCGACGACAACACGATGAAAATGGCCCTGTGAACGTTGCGCAAAGGCCGACCCGCCAACCGTTTCCTGGAAGACCGCAGTTTTCTACAGGGCAAGAGAGGGTAAAGGGGGAAAAAAGGTTAGCAGGGAACTCGAACCAGTCACCATTTTCCACTTCTCCGCTTTCACAAGTATACGGTGGCGAGTATGCCCGCAGGCGAGACCCTGTGCGAGCAGTAAAAAATAAAAACAATAACAGCGAAAATTCCTCAAGAATCGCAGCAAAAACAAACAAGGGAGGCAGACGGTCGAATAGGGAAGAATAAGGGATATGATCGTGCGGGAGTCGGACGATCGAGAGAAAGAGCGCGGTGTCGAAGCGCCTCGCATTCTCCCGCATTTCGCCGCTTTTACGAGTCGGGGAGAGGCGAGCGTTTGAGAAATCCTGCCGCAGCCTAGGTAGAGACGCGTGCGCTCGTCTATATACACGCTCCCGAAACGCGTTGATATGAATTTGTAGCCACGCGGCGCGCACACCGCCTCGGAGGCCGCACAAGGCATCAAATTTTTAAAGCCCACGAGCACGAGCCGCGGTGCGAGCGCCGTGCGTTATTTCTTAAAAAAATTACAGTGCGTCGAAATAGAGACACGGAGAGTGAGAGGGAGAATAGAAGGGCGACCCTGGCGCCATCTATACCGCACGCCAACCGAGATTTTTCGAACTGTACACAGAGCTCGGGAGCGGCCGATATTTCATGGCCAATTCGGGCCCGGACGACAGCGGCACGCCGCTGCGCCCGGCTCCTCCGCGAGTGATGCGCAGTGTTTGTGGTTCGAGTTCCGAGCTGCGGGCGTCAAAATTTCATTGCCTTATTGGCAAAGGCGGGGACGTGAGTGGAGAGGAGGTGGTTAGGAGGGATTTGTACAGAGGGCTGTACACACAGCCTGAACTCGGCGGCACGACGATGACTTTGTAATGTAGACGAATGCGCCACGAAACCGCCCGCCGCACCGGTCGTCAGGTTTTATAACGGAGGGATCGACGCTGTTGTCCCCCCTCCCTCGCAGCGCCGTGTCCGTTCGGCGCTTCCTTCAATTATTCGCTGTTTTTTTGTTTGCCATCGTGGAAATGGATGATTACATCGCTTATATATAGGGCATGCGTGGTATTCGAACTGCAGGAAGCGGACGGTGTGTCGTAGGCCCCGTCCGCCAACAATAGATTACGCTGAGCGGTGAAGTAACTCGTTTTACCTTTCGCACGCTACTGGGGAAGAATGAAAAGACGTTAATAAGCGGAAAGAGAGCCCAAGGAACCGTTTTGTTTGGATGGCTTTAGTGATTTGCGTGCTGTCAGTGACTATATATGTTAAGGCTACCAAAACGGAGCGAATAAGATGCAAAAAAAAAGGACAGCATATATGGTTCGCCTCAGCTGGATGAAACATTAAGATGAAACATCGTTTTTTATATGACGATTCACCTCTGTTCATTCAGGAGTATTGTGCTTTAGAAGCTCTGAAGGTTAACAATTTAGAAACAGTTAACCGAACGAACACTCTTTAGAGTGCAGCCATTACACACACCAAGCTAATCACTCTGTTCAATGTCGCAAACATCCGAAAATACAATGGCGCGAGTTATAAACTCGGTCACTGCACTTATCAAGCGCGAACGCAGTCAGACACTCACACACAAAGTTAGATAAAGCAAAGCTACAGGCGGACAGAGACAAGATTGTGTGGGAAAGTGCCGGGTCAGTTTTCGGCTTCAAATCCATCACGGCATTATCTCAACTCCATTTAACATCCAGCCTCCGCTAAAGCATTGGCAACGCTGTAGTCCAAGAAGACGGAGCCAAAAATAGGCGCCGATAACGACGGGCAGTCATTCAGCGGCGCGGCATCTTACGTCATCCCCCAACGTGACGCGTCAAAATTCGGCCGACGCCGCGCCGCGGATAGCCGCAGCTCGCTGCAGCGTCCTCCTGACCACCATCCCAGCCAATCGGCGACCGCTCTAGCCGTGGCGTAGTAGAGACGACGCATCGAGACCAGGGAGGAGAAAGGGGCGCAGAGAAGACATCTGAATTATTTAGCGCCGCTTCATTACAATGACCGCACGAAAGACGCATGGCCCGGCACTCGGGGGCCATGTTAGGAGAAAAGCCGGCCGGTTGGAAAGAAAGTGAACAATTTGGAGCAGTGGAGGAATAAGAAGAAAAGAAAAAGCGGCGAGGCGCTATCTATCATGGCCACCGCGCCGCCGCAGCGCGCGAGCAATAGCCGCCACTTGCGTTGCTTCTGCGGCCGTTGAGCTCGCACCGACCATAGCGGCACCGGCACACAGGGGTGCGATCAGAGCGGCCCGGCTGTGATCGGAGCCCAGGGTCCGCATCGCATCCATCTTGTTTGGTCCAGTGCACCCCGCGGTAGCCGCTACTCCCCCCCCTCCATTTCTTTCTTTCTTTCTTTCTTTCTTTCTTTCTTTCTTTCTTTCTTTCTTTCTTTCTTTCTTTCTTCATCTGACGTTCCGCCCTGCTTGTGCGCTACTGGCCGCATGCTCGGCCAGCCCAGCACCGACGACGACGACGACAAGCTCGGTTCAGCGGATTGAAGGCACACACAACGCGCATCGCCATCTCTCTTCCAGCGGTGCTTGCTCAACCCTGGTCCCGTGATGTCGGGTTGGTGGGGGAAGGGGGGGGGGGGGGGGGGGAAGCGACGAATTCTGACATTTTCTTTCCCCTGTTTTTTTATCGCCTTCGCTTACACTTTCTCCTTCTTTCTTCTTCATTCGTGCCTTTTCTTGCTTCTCTTGTTCGTGGGGCATGGCGAACGGACGAGTGCCCCGATAGAAAGTGTCGCCGCGCTGCTGCGCCGGGGCATCCGAAATAAGCCATCTATATTTATATTGAGCAGAAAGGAAGAAAAAACGGTGCTCCGCGGACGCGCACACACAGCGGGGCCGAGCGGTCACAGCGATTTTTCACGGAGGAAAGAGCGAGTTGTGTGTGCTTCGAAGAGAAGGACGTGATGGCCTGCCTGGGACGCGGGCGAGAGAGCTGGCTAGCGCGCACGTGCCAACGAAAAACGTGGGGCGCACGGCAAATAGAGGGTTAGGAAGAAACGTGGAAAGAAAAAACTCGCCCCCCCCCCCCCCCCCCCTCTTCCCCTCTCTTCTTACTGCCGAGCGTTATCGGCACACTCGAAGACGCCGCTGTTTACGTGGTTCAATTGCTACAACGGTGTCCCGGCCTTCCACTGATGTATTCGTCACGCACCTTCCATGACCACAGGAAACCATCAAAAAGTCGCACGGACAGAGCGAATTCTGTGAGCGAAAGCTCATAAAAAGGCGACCACACAGCCCGCCAATATTAGGTACAGCGCATATGAACGGTCGCATGCCTATAAGCGGCTGAGCGTCTCGCAACAGGCGCAACAATTGCACAGTACAGCAGGAATCCGAGGTGGTGGGGGAAGGGAGGCACAGTGTTGCCCGTCCCGTGCTGCTTCCTAACCCTCACCTGTGATCAATAAGCCAACGGTATATACATATACTGCACTAGTGCGCATTTGTCCTAATTAAAATATGGCCATACAAGGCACGCCTTCATCTTGTTTAATGATGACGGGCTCCCATCGGAAGAAGGAGCTCAGCAAAAAAGAGAGTAAAAGAAGCAGCCATCGGCTATACACCACACATCAGCCGAATGAAAATAGCAGATTCGATGAAAACGGAGCACTGCAAAGCAGAACGCATGAGTGCTGCGGCCGTGTTAAAATGTTATAATGACACGGGCTTGAAAGCACGTCCTGGCCTCAGAGTGTTTGCTGGGTTGGTTGAAGGGGCGGTTATGGATGGCGGAGGCGGGCGGCGTGGATTCCTCAAGAGAGAGAGAGAATAGAAGCGATAACAACGCGAGTACACACTCTGAAGGATAGTCCACTCCAACCGCCCTTCCTCCCCGTTTCTACAGTCTTGCCCGGAACAAACGGAGACACACAAACACACACACAAGCTCAGACGCAAGAACGCATTCAAACAGACACACAAACACAGAACAGCGCGATGCTGGACGCTTGAGGACCGTGACCGCGCTCGACGGCGACTCCGGGGCGCGCCGTGGCACGGGGGGTGTTCCCTCCGCTCGACACAGCCGCTGGGATGCCCGCAAAGTGCGCGCCCCTCTCCGCTCCCGCGTCAGGGAAATACATTGCAGCACATTAAGCAGAAGAGAAAAACGGACGCATAAGGTGGGGCCCCAGCCGCTGGAACACAAAAGGTCGTGCTGGTCATCCGAGGCCGCATGCAACTTTGATCACCCTGAGGTCGGCCGGGCCGACCACGCGCGCTACCGCTAATACGCAGTCCCGTTACAGCAGCGGCGACGGTGTATGTGTACTTACACCCCACAGCCTCTTCTTCCCTCTCCCTCCTCATTCTCCCGCACCCGAGGGTTGATGGAGGGCGCGCGCAGTGGGCAGCAGCACCGCACAACAGGGAGAGAGTGGGCCCGTTCCCCCGAGAACAAGCGGCGGATATAATTTATAGATTCCGGCTGCCCCGTAGCTAGTCGCCGGACACTGGCGGAATTGGTCATCGAGATCCACTTCCGCTTCTTGCCGGCTCTCTTTGGCGTCTTGCCGCGCCAAAGATGTTGTTTGTTTTTCTTTCCTTCTCTTCTCCTCGGAGCACTCAGGGCCACAAATAAGTGCGACAAAAAGAAAAAGACGGTAATGAACAAAAGGGAGCGTGGTGGTAGAACGATGCAGCTAGATGAGTGACCGGCGTACAGAATACGGCGCACGCTGTTCTCTCATCTTTGCAGCAGCACCATATCCCTCTTTCTTCTTTATCTGGCTTTAGGCCCTACACAACGGCGATGCGATTGAGAGAGCCAGGCAGTTGCATTAAGGGCATAGAAGAGGAGGCATTACAAACGTGAGGGGGAGGGGGGCAGACCGCGTTCGCGTTATGGGCTCATCAGATCAAACCGAGTGTGCCGCATTTGTGGGCGTGGCGCCGAAGATTCAACATCTGCACTATTTCCACGTAGCGGTGGTATGAACAGCTGTTAGCCTGTTCCGGGAGCAATACCATGTGCCGTTTCTAAATACGGCTGTGCTACGATTGAGAACTGTTATGTATGTCTTGTTCGAACTACCAAACCTACCATTAACGCAATAATTTACGTTGTTCTTTTGAAATTGAAACGCGTGTTTAACAAAGGCTGCAGCACAAACAAACACGTCATAGTCGGCAGAATGACATATTTTCACTGTCCTCTTCCTCTTTTTATTCCGTTCTGCATGCATGATCATTTATGCGAAAGTTCAATTAAAAATATGTTATTTTAACGAATTTACAGCATATATCTTTACAACAGTTTAAATACTGCGCACCGCGATGTCAAAAAGTATACTCTTAATTCAGGCTAATCCAATGCAAATTTTAAAGGAAAAGGCGATCGCCAATAAAGAGGTCAAACAAGTAATTCAACTAGCTCTGTTATGTTCCCAACACTGAAAAAGCGCAGGCAAGAATAAAGCTGCTTTTGAGTGCTTGGCGCAACCGTTTCTGCTAAAGTCACCGCAGAAATCCCGCTTCGCAGAAACACTGCTTCGCCACATAGCACCGCTGCTTTGTAACGAAGTCGATCACCTTGGAATAGCGGAAAAGTTGGCGAGCTTGCTGCAAAGATCGGCAAGGAAGAAGGGAGGACGGATGGAGAAGGGATGGGAGAGGGTGATGTGAGAGCTCAATGCGTCCGTTGCCATGGCAACGAATAATAGGCTCACTCGCCTCAGCGGCCACAAAGGCGATCGTTGAACCTGACGAACGAGAATCACGGTTACGAAATAAAAAGCTCCGACGAAGTATAAGAGCGTTCCTTCCTTTTCGAAATCACAGCGGCTGCCGCTGGGTGTTTCATTCTATTTATATTTCGCAATTTACCTCGAGGAGCGTTGTTCTGAAGGGAGACCGCGAAAATAAGAAGACAGCTACACGCGTGTCTGCTAGCCGAGGTCAAAACACTGTCAAGTGTTATCACCGGTCCTTGTGCTTTCGATGGAAACGGACGGGCAATAGGCACTGGGCCAGGTAAAAGCGGACAGTGTACAAAAGCGCACGAACAACTTTGAGGGTTTCGAAAGATTTTCAATCCGAACAGAATTCCCGTGCGTGACTCCACAAAGCGACGATAAAGCTAAGTGTGGACTAAACTTGTGACTTCACGATAAATTAAAAAAAATAAACTTCCATGAGGAACGATATCAAAAGTGGCATCCCGATACAGTGCAGTGTATGCTGCCTAAATGATTTTATGGCTCACTGCGCTCAATTCACCGGTTCCTCTTCATTTCCTTACTGCGAGTGAATTGAGTACTTGAGCTGTAGCGGCGTTGTCATTCAGCAGCTTCAATTGTCCTTGAAAAAAATATCGGCTATTACCAGAAACATAACATGAAAAGCAGCAGAGATCAGCGATATTCGTTAATATAGATGGCTGCATTTATGCCAGGAAAATAGCAAATGCCACCAAAGAAACCAGGAAAAGAACGAATTACTTGAAAATCTTTTCGAGAGGGTATAACTAGACAGGTTAACTGTCTTCTTCACTAATAGCAGGCCATTAACTTACTTTAGGTAAGCTTCATTCGGTTTGATGGTGGATATTCCAGAATTGGGGGGGGGGGGGCAACAGGCAACAGTAGATACCCGCCACAGCCGGCTTCATTAAAATAGCGATTCAGTATGCATGATTACGAAACATGCAGATGCCAGTGGACAGAAAGAAGCACATAGCGGATTCCTGCGTTCAGCGGCACGTCTCAGAGGCGTGCGGTGCAGTCAAGCTGCTATAGTCGGATACAACTAAAAAACGAAGCGGATTTCCTTCGTCAAAGGACCCCACCTCCCCCTTTCCGGCCAATGGCGTCGGTTGATTCTCATGACCCTGCTAGCATGAAAATGGAGGGACCGGCCCGACAATGCAGAAAGGTGACTATCCCTGACTACGGCGAGAAGGGCTATCCCTTTTCATCTGCAACTCCCTGCATAGTCACGCTAGCAGGGTCATGAGAATCGGCCGACGCCATTGGCTTGAAGGGGGCCCTTCGACGGGGCAAAGCCGTTTCGTTATTTATAATTTATACAACTATAGTTGTATCCGACTATAGTTCACGAACAGAGAGAGACGTCGCGATACAAAGTACCAAGGATGGGGCAGAGGAGGGATACTTTTTAGGTGCGGCCACCTTCTCCCCTGTACATTATAAACAAAAATGGCGCCGAAGGTCATTGAACCTGGAGGCACTGAAAGCGTCCGCGACCTTCCGAAAGGACAGCGCAGCGACGATGGCCACGCGCGCAGTGCAGAGCGGCGCCCATCACAACGCCGCAGAGATGAAAGACGCGAGAAATAAATACCCAGGACGAAAGCAGGCAAAAAGAGAGCGAGGAGGGAAAGAGAAACCATGCTGCGCGCGACCACCGAGAACCATCGGTGAGGGGGAGGACGTCGCACAGAGGGGCGATTTAGAAAGAGGGGGGAGATCTCTTCTCCCACGTCGCCGCAGGGAGCTTCCGAGAGAGCGCCGCTCGCGGTGAGGATCGGCAGGAAGCAGAACAATCTGCGCGCCGATCCGAAAGACAATGTCCTTGGGAAGGCCGCCGCCGGTCATTAGACGAGGCGGCGGGCGAAGGGTGCGGCCGCCGTCTCCACCGCAGGACCCATCTTAATGACGGCTCATAAGGGAAAGAATGTCGGGCACTCCACTTAATCAAACTCCCACCACCACCCCACGAAGAAAGGGAGGCAGCAGCCCCACTACCGTAGGGCGCGCGCGCACACTGGACAGGCGCGCAAAAGCCAATTTCGGAAGCTGCACCCAGCGAAACACTTCCACAACACGGCCAGAAAGGAGGAGGAGGCGAGTTCGGTTTTCCGCGCCCAGCGCGCAATTGCGACCGGTTAGCGCGCGCAAAGCCGGCAGAGCGGGCCGTGTAAGTACACGCAGTATATGAAAGGCTGCGCCGCGGAGTAGCGTGTGACGCGGCCGGTGAAGCTGCTTAGCAGCTGCCCTCCGCATAGCCGAGCCAAGACGAGCCTGCAGTAGTACACAGCGGCCTCGCTTGTGTGCTTGTTTTCTCGGCCGCCCGCTCTCGACAGTGCGTACATGCGTGAGTATGGGTGCGAGCGCAGTCAGTGAGGGCTAAAAATCGCACGAACACAAAATAAAAAAGGGAAACACGGTGGACGCACGAGATTTCTTTCGCGCGTCGCGGTGACCGGTAATATATATATATATATACACACCATACCCTGGCGGCAGTGGCGGCGGCCAGCAGGAGCTGCGTCTCAATAACACGTCTCGCGAGAAATGAATTACGCCGGAGTTAATAAATCACCCCGCCCGCGCGAGAGATCGACCTCACGGGTTGCTCCGCTATATGGCGCGCTAGGCGACGGGCGAGGCTACAGAGTACGCGCGTACGCACACACAGCACAAGCGAGCGAGCAAGCGCACTGGCGCTTATAGCATCGCGTGTTCGCGCGCGCCTCTGCGCAAATAGAGCGCTACGAGCGCTGCAAAAACCTGATCGTTGCCGAGATGGAGAAAGAGGAAGGATGGTGTTTGCACGGCCAAGCCGTGGATCGCACCTCCATCTTAACCGGCAGCAGCCGAGTTCATCGAGATTAAAACTTCGCACGTTGGGCAAAGCGCGGGCCTCCGGTCCTACAGCACGGTCTCCGATAAAGTATCCCCGCCCCACGTATGCTCTCAACTTATGCAAGAATGAAGAAAACAACGACGCATAACTCAGCGGTGGCCAGGGAGCGAGAAAACAGGCAGAATTTGCCAGCCGGCAGCTGGAGCGCAGCCTAGAGAGAGCTGATAAGAGAGGGAACAAGAATTTGGCAGAATACCACGATACGAGGAACAAGAATTTGGCACAAGTCCCGCCTGCCCTGTGCGCGCTGACTTCACTCCGAAGAGCTGTCGTGCCGACTTGCCTCATTTATTTATACACGGTCGTGCATGTTTAAGTGTTTAGAAGGCACGCTTGCCTGCAACGTAGCTGGTTTGTACAAGACAGGTTGCCTGCGCCAATGAGTGAAGACACTCCATTAGTGGTGCAGTAAGGCACCACTTTGCGCGCACACTGTCGTTTGCGGAACAAAAAGTATGCTTTGGCTTCGTTACGACAGTTGATGCATGCCATCGTTCTTGACAAGCTGAAATCAGGCACGAAGGATATCAGCGGACGAAAGCCGTGCACAAAGTGCGCGATCGGAGCAAACATAGTCGCCGAGTTCATGCTTTGAGTTTTCATGCCTCGGAAACCATCCCCCAACGACGACTGCGGAATTCCTTGCACCAGATCTAACGCCACTGACTCCATGTTTTAGCTAAGTCGGCTTTTCCCGTAGGCGAGGAAGACGGTTATTTCCTGTGTAAGCCTGTTTGCGCCACTCCAGCGCGTAAAACAATCGTGCCTTCTATACACTCTAAAAAGCAGGGAGTAAAAGGGGGGTAAGCTGCATCCTCTAGCGCACTCCCTTTGGAGACTAGGGGACCGCTCGCTCCGTTTTACTCCCACGTAGGCGTAGAGTAACAGAAGCGGGAGAAAAGCTGTGTCTCAAGTGCACGCCTAGGTTCCTTCTGTTTGCGAGTTTAATGAACGGTAATAAACGGAGAGAGAGCAACATCTACAAAGCAGATTTTCAGTTTAGCTGACGACACTGGCACGTGTAAGAGCGTGCATAACGGACGGAATAAGACTTCACTACGCATTGATCGAACAAATATTTAAAGGGAGAGCTTTGTTTGCATGCGGCGAACCATCGCTGAAAACGTACAAGCGATAATGATTTTTTACCTATTTTTTCCAGGCAGTTTTTCTCGCGATGCCTTAGATGTCTCTTCAAGTTCGACGCACAAACGACAACGAAATTTGTTCTTTCACACTGCTTTCCCATCTCTCACACTGCTCGTATGCCCACACGCAACACGTATTGAAAGCACAGAACCTACAACCGATAACCGGCTTTTTGGATTTCAGAAATTCGGCCACAGGTTACAGTGTTAGTCGAGTATAGAAGCAGCTCTCGTGCCCTCATCAGAGACTACAGTTACGCGACTCAGCCAATGTAAAGCCGTGACATCACGGTGGGTGGGGGAGTGGAGAGAAAGGCAACGGCAACAGAGGAAGGAACAAGGCGGAAAGGGAACAGGGGCAACGCCGTGTTTGTCTCCTTAAAACAAAAAAAACGCAACTTACGCCTCACAAGCTAGAGCAGCCAACAGCAAAATTAAAGGGCGGGAGAGGGATAAAGCAAATACATTCGGATGGGCCAACGACGCCCGAGGATAAGGGCGCACCATCCATTCACTATACGCCTACCGTTTTCCCCCAGCGTAAGCGACACGTCGACCACCTAGGCTTCGCCGTGCGCGTGGTTACTGCCGTAAGCGCGTACAGGTCGCGAGGGATGATAGCAGGCACGGAGATAACAGGCCCGTAGCGAGCAGGAATAGGAACGCCGGGACGCCAAAGAACGCCGCCGGGAAGATAGAGTGTCAAGGCCGGGCGACGACGCCGCGGGCTTCAGCGAAGATGACGATCACGCTGTGAGGTCGACCCTCGGGCTGCAGCCGAGAGACTCCCAAAGCGCGTCGTAACGCTTACGCAGATCGCTCTCCCGAGTCCCCGCAGTTGCGTGCAGTACGCTGGAAGCTGCGCGGTCACATTGTAAGGAAACAGCAGCGCGTGCACAGATCCGCCAGCGAGTCTGGCCTTTGCGAGCTATGTCACGCGAGCCAGTGACGAAGAAAACTGGCCAATGGACGTGTTCAAGCGACACTCACACTTCCCTAATATCACTCCCCCACCGCGCTCCCTCTTCTTTATTTATTTATATACAAGCGTACCAGAATGTTGCAAGGTTCCTTCAATGACGTAAGCGACGCGGAACGGAAAAAAGCCTGGGCATATAAGTCAGGCTTTCCTTGTTTTTTTCCTTCTCTAAAGGAGTAATGCTTGCTGTTTTTAGGGCTAGTGGTTGTAGCTAAAGTTGTGGCAACGCAGTTAGCCCCCAAATGGCTAATACCCGTGCCGCACGCGAACAAGAAATGGCATTAAATGGCCTTCAGTTCGTTAGTGCCATTATTTTAGGTGCTGGCGCTACGCGTCCACATTGAATGTCATTAAACGAAAGCCACGGCGACGATAACGCTCGCAAGGCAGTCTTCGAATGTAATATAAACATTATTTTGCAGAAATTAGCACTGTTCTTGGTTGACAGTTCGAAAAAGCAGCCGTAAAATCGCGTGTCAGCACACAAGCCGAGAGTATCTGCCATAAGTGGTGGCAAAAATGGCGCGATTGGCATCAAAAATGCAGTTGAGATGCCTCATCTGACTGAAACTTATGAATTAACCATTTGGTTAGGAAGCTGTTACTAACAAAGTTGCATGCTTTTCTGCGCGTGGAATGGGGACGAGAGTACGCATTGTTCAGGCGAATGAGTTGTGACGAATTGAGTAGGTTGCGGATTAAGGATGTTGCGAATGCCAGTAAGGCTAATGCCATTAAATTTATGCTTGTGGCATCGCGCGAATGGCATTAGAACTTAAGGCAGTAAATACTTAATGGCACTAAATCTGCCCGTGTCCCGCGGATACAACATCAGTGCCCCTTTTAGTGATAACAGCGGCCGCGGCAATATGCAAACGAACCCCACACACCCTGCACCAGCGCTCTGGATCCGATGCGGCGGCTCGCTGCACCTAACTAGGGCGAGCCCCCGACTGACGCCGCGTCGAAGACGACAGTGGCGGTGGCGGCGTCGTCATCGGGCTCGCTTCCAGCAACGGCTGCTGCAGGGGCGGCCGCGGCGTCGCACGACTCGGCAGCGGCGGCGCAAAGCGCGGGCCACGCTGCAGGAGGCCCATTGTGCGTGCGCGCGCTCCGCCCGGGTCGAGTTGCAGCTCCCCTCTCCCCCTTCGCTCCTCCGGTGGGCATTGTGCCGACGCGAGGAGCAGCCTTTGTCTCCCTCCGCGAGATAAGCAGATCTCGAGTCGCGTCTTCCGTGCGCACCGGTGGCAGATCGGGCTCATTACGGAGCCGACGACGAGGACGGTGGACGGAACAGAAGGGCCGCTTGTGGCTACGCCGGACCACCCGGAAAGGGCGCCGAGTGACGCCCACAGCCGCCCACTTCTTTTCTCTCACGGCCTGTCGCACGCGGGCGGCTCCGCGAGGCGTTTAGCCGAGGACAAAGAGCCTTCAAAAACCGTTTTTCGCGGGCTTTTCTTTTTTCTGTTTCTCCCGTTTCTCCTGACGTCTAACTTTAGAGAGCTGCTTGTGTACGCGTGGGAGGCGCCACGCTCGGGAGATGCGAGCCCACCACGCGATAGCTATCTGAACGACGTCTTTTTTCTTCATTATTACCTTTTTCTTCACGTGTGCGAGTGGCGGAACGTCACTGGCTCCCAAATATACTCACCAGCAAAAAAAAAAATGAATATAATAACAAAACCCTCTTGAACGCCTTACCTTTTCGAAAATCACGTGATTGATGGCTTCCGTAGGTGGAAAGGGTTGACAGCTCGGTCAAGATCAGCGGACGATTGAACACGAACACTTCTGACTATCGCACACGCTGCTATCGGATGTTTGGTTCCTAGCGCAAAATCTTGAGCGAAAAGCGATCGCGTACGGAGTCAGAACGGTCCGAACGTTTTAATAGTCGCAAAGACTTCAACGCACATGCATGTTTTTGGATAAAAAAGTTATGCTGCCATAAACGGGGTATACCTTTGAAACGCAGAGTGCCATCACTGTACACGTTAAATATTCGCGCGCCTTGCCTACAGCACTGGCAAGGTTTTTCCTTCATCACTTCCCGATGTCAATGCAAAGGAGTCCTTTAACCGCAGACGTGTAAGGCGCATCGGAAACAAGAAAAAGGCCAAAAGCGATGCTCATCTATTCACGCTAAGGACGAGCAACAGAACACACAGCACGTCCAACCGTCTTTGGGAGCGCCATGCTGACGCCACCGTTTTCAGGCTCTTTGTTCATCGGAGACAGAGAGCCACCCAAGTGTCTCAAGACGACCCTCCCCGAAAGAGATCGTCCATTTGTTCTCAAACTTGATTCATCGTGGGAGGAAGAGCTATACGATCCTATCTTGTCCTGGCCATCATCTGCCGTCTTTTTGTGACTCCGTGTATACTCCGTCTCGGATTGTGTCCCCTTCCGTATTTAGCTGTCACATTCTGAAATACCGACACAAGGGCCCGACTAAGAACGGGGCGCCAACTTTCCTCGAGTCTCCTTTCTTTTTTACTCTCCCTCTCCTCCGCCGAACCCTAATAAATTTGTCTGCCGCCTTAGCGCACATACCGCGTCACGGAGAACACACCGAGAGCTCGCAACGTCGCGTATGTAATAGAGGAAACGCGCGTATTCCTCGAGATATGTTGCGAACGACTGCAATGTTCGCTCAGTTCTTTCATCGCACGGAGCGGGAAAGAAGGGACGCCTGTAATTCTTTCACCCTTCTCAGGATCCTATACTGCATTCTTCCTCACAATCAGAAACGGTAGCACGCATACGGGTGTACAGCGGCGACGTTAGAACGGCCTAATGACGTTCGCGCATGTCTCCGCCTTATCACTTTTTTTTTTGGCATTCTGATCTCTTGTGTGTATCGCCTTCTCCCAATTCCCCACGACCATTTCACGGGTCCTTACGCCAAGCGATAGGAAGATACAAAACAAACACCAAACCGCCAAGCATCCCCTCCTGACAACGTCTCGCGTCGGCGGCGCGGCGTCCGTGCCACCACTTCCTCCAGTCGCGGCGTGAAGAATGTTTTCTGCGGCTTAAACAGAGTCCGAACGCGAGGACGTAACAGAATAGCACCGTCTCCGGGATCAGGTAACGAAGAACATCCAATCGTGACGGAAGAAAGAGAGAAAAAAAAAAACAAAAAAACACCACCACCATTGGCGACAACCAGAAGAGAAGCAAAAAAGAAGCAGATGCGGACGGGCCCGTACAGACGGTAAACAACAATAGGCAGCGGCACGATCACAAACGGGCGGTTCGCCCCCCGTGCAGCGGCATTCCTCCGTCGTCTCGAACTTGAAAGAGACAGGCGCGGATGAGTCTGCCGGTCCCTGTCGAATCCGCTGGCGGTTGCGGCGCGAGATCAAAGGACTTGCCCCGGCGGGTAGTGTTCTCGCACGGTCCGATACGCGTGTCCCTGTATGCCTTTTACAGGAGGTATACAACGTCGGCGCCAGCCGCCCGTCATGGACTCCTCGTGTGCGTACGTTATGCACGCGCGTCAGAAGCGGACGCTTCGCCCTTTTGCGCCGCCGCTTGCCACACGGTAGCCGCGCCGCTTGTCTCGCTCCCAATTGCCCGCGCGAATCCCAGCAGCAACAGCCGCGACGACCCCTAAGCTGCGCAGGCACCGATATGAGCCGACCTTCGCAACGCGACGGATCACTGTGCGAGATTTGACGGAAAGGCAGAGACGAGAGATAAACCTTGTAGGAAGAAAGAGAAAAGCTCTCTGTGCTGGTCGATCACAGCACGGACGGCGAAAGAAATCAACCCGGGCAGCCATGTCCAACATTATTGGACAAAAATTTCGAATATTGGAAAATTGTAAGGTACTGTTATGAAAATATCGAAGGTAATGGTTCATTCTTCCGATGTGTAGCAAAATTTTCCTTTAATTTTTTTTTTTCCATCGCTCGCATCGAGCAGTTAAGTCTGGCATAGAAAGCCATTGGGGAACGGTTTTGACGATAGCAAAAACGGCAACAGTAAAAAAAGGCAAGCCTGTGGACTGAACATTTGTGGATATATTTATTGTTATAGTGAAATCTTACAATATATTGACACGGTGCACTCCGCATGTTCGCTTAGTGCTGACCTGAAGCACGCGCCGCCTCAACAAGAAGAAGAAGAACCGATACTACACCTTGGCCAATCCCCCCGCGTGGGTATGTGCCATATACCTGGGGTGAAGAAGAAGAAGAAGAGCTGTGGTCAAGACGTTCGTCGAAGCCCACCGCTCTCTTGTGATCAGTGATCTCCCGTGTTCACGCGTGACAATATAAAAAAGATTGCGTCTATAAACTCTTTCCCGTTCTTTTTAAAAATGCTTTTGTCCGGAATTGTTGGGTATGGGAGCCGTAGACCTGTCAGGCTCCCCTCGTGTTGTCCGGCTCAAACGCAACAAATCGAGCATTCTATACGGCAAGTTGTAGACTTGGACACTTTTCCCTTACCCGGTTCCTCATAAGTAGAACACATTACTAACTACACGTAGCCGCAATACTTTCCGGCGAAAGCTTCAGTGCGACTCGAGATGCGGAGGATGGACAGCGCCAGGCGAGGCGACCGTATTTGAATCGTCCACAGTCTACTGTCAGCTGTGTTCTCCGCGCACAAGACGGATGCCCGTATTCGATAACGAGGGAATAATCACAGCAGCAACTACGCGGTAAGCATTGTCGCACAGCCTTCGACCCTACGTCTTAAAAGCGTGTCTTCCAAAGTCGCTCTATTAATGCCGCAGAAGGCAATCCAATGGCTTCTTTTCGCTCTCTCCAGAGTTACAGCCCCGAAAACGTCGGCTCCGCCATTCGTTACTTCACATTCTCTCTCGCGCAGGACGTGGCCGAACGAGTGCTGTCCCTGTTCGCAACTAATCTACATTCTCCTGTTTTTCGGCGAGGCCTCCGTAAGGAGACACGCGGAACAAGCAGCAGCACAACTTCCAGGGAGAGCTCGGGTTGAGGGGGGAAGGCAGCCCCAGAAGCAGCCTCAGCCCACAGGACGACCACGCCCCACGCGTGCATATAGCGAGAGATACAAACCAGGCAGCCAAACACGGCGACGACGGATGAGCGATCGCAGTTCCAACTCCCGCACCGAGCCGAGCTGCAGCACGGCTGACGCATGCACGGCAGGCGACAGCGTGCGCTCCCGCGGTGGCCTCTCCTCCGCCTTGTTGTCGGCAGTACCCCGGGCGAGCTAATTGTTTTGTAGCACGATCGCGAACGTAACGGATTAGGGCTGCCACCACCACGGCGAAGAAGGGTGGCTCCGCGGAGAACAGTAGGAACAGAGGGGCGGGGCGTCTTGGCTGCTGCGTATATACCCTGATGGCCGCTGTCTCTGCGCGCAGTCTGTATACGTAAGTGTATGCAACACGCATGCGTGCGTGGTATGTATACAGCCGCGGGAACAGCAGCAGCAGCAACAGGCGTGTCGACTGGACGGCTAAGCAGCGCATGCCCCGGTGGCCCACCGCCACCCTCGCAGATCGAGAGCACGCGCAGCTCGCGGCGGAGGCCTCGTCGATTACCGATGGGGCGACGCCCCCCGATCCGTCTCGTCCGCTCTGTATCGCCCATCTCGTCTGACCTCCCGCGTCAACTTCTAGAAGCTCGCGTATAACGCCAGAAGCGGCGGGCCGTTTTGCGCGCACTTGCGTGTCGCTTAACAGTGCCTCTTGCGGGGCTTGTTGGTGCAACATTGTGTAACGAAATTAAAAACAGCGCTAATTTTTTACACAAACCACACAGCGCCCGACCTGTATGGTCATTTTGTGTGGTTTGTGCAAAAATTAGCGCTGCTTTGTAGCGATAGCTACATTACGGTAGCATTTCGAGCCTTCGGCGTGGCGGCGCCGCCACCGTGTGGCTGCGCTGCCACGCTGTCACGTAGTTGGCCACGTGGTGCGGAGCAGCTGCCGGCGGCGCAGCGCCGTGGCTGATCACGTGGTTGGTCACGTGACCAAGTTTCACTCAGCCAGCTGTAGCTATCGCGTCACTCCAGCTTTAACCGGAGCTAAACCACCGCCATTTTTTTTTACTTTTGTTACACATTGCGTGTCGCCTTAGGCATGTGTACAGGGATTCCGTAAGTGAGTACTCTCAGTATATGTGCTCGAGAGGAGCTACCCTTTAATCAGGCAACCAGCGTTGCCACGTGTCCGGGGCAAACCGAAGCAGCAGACTTCGCAGAGTAACGCTGGGTGACGACCGCAAAAAGGCACCGGCTGGCACAGTGAAAAATGCGGCTGCGGACTCGCACAGAATGCGTTTAGAAACAAATGTATCTAAGAAAACGCCGCCATGTATACAGCAACAAAATCGGCACGTGCGTATACAGGCGGTCGGCCGGACGATTTACTGAATGCCTGAGTGAGCGAACACGGTTCACAACGTTAGGAAATTAAGCAGCTCTTGCTTCACCTTCCTTCTCGGCGACAATGCGCTTAGAAATGCTACGTCTTTGGGTTTTTAAAAGAAACAAATATTTTGAGCGCACTTCTATATTGTTGAGTACCTTCAAGCCCTCAGTGCCAAGGAAAAGGGACACGTCGTGTCCTGTCTTTAGTACCTGATAGCCTCAGTCGCTTATACGCGCCATATGAAGCCCAACGCTAAGCACGAACCAACAAACAGAACCTATATTCGTCTGCAGGCTGGCGCCGCTGCGCTAAAGACACTGGCGTTGTCGATACATACAGTTCGACCGCGTGGTGATAAAGAGCTTTGGGAATACGGAGAAAAGCTGCCCAGTCCTTGGAACTTCCATTCGTAAGCGCCAACTGCTCGAGCGAGTCCATTTCGCGTGACCTGCGCGCGTTAATGAGACGCAGTCCGAAGCCCTAATGAATCCAATGAGTAACACTCGCGGCATGCGCGTTGTATTCCCCACGCCCCGCATATTCTCGCTAATGCGTCAAAATGCTGGCAACGGGACAAGCACCAAAGTCCCAGTAACACGCGATGCTAATTATTTGTGTATATAGATATCGCCCTAATGCGATCTTAAGCGGGCCTTATCTCCCCCAAGGTGGACAGCTATAAAAGAGACAACACAAAGGGTGGCGCGCTAAGTGATTCGTCACTCGTTTCTGCTTTCTCTTTATTTCCTGAAGGCATACAAGCGCGGCAACAACAGCGACCACATCTCGCGCCTTCATGGCTCCATTAGGGCGCGGCCCGCAAAACGTGATGTATACGCAAGGCAGCAGCCAACTCGCCCATATCTCGGTTTGGGCTTCGCTTCTAATGCGTTTCTGGAATTAACGGCCAACGCCGGTCGCGAAATGGAACAACCGGAATTAGGAATGCACAGTGGTCAGAACACGCCGAGTTCCCTTCTACGTACAAAACAATACAATTGGCTTCTACCTGCGCACGAAACTCTTGCGAAGCTTTCAGAAAAAAATTGATATAAGTGAATTCTATGCAGATAAAAAACCTGACCAACCACAAGCATCGCCCCTGTTGTAGTTGTCTCTCTTTTCGACCCCATATCTTTACGTCCTGCCAATATTTCTCATTTTTCATTGCGTGTACTATGTAAGAGCAAGGATGATTGCGACAGCGCTGGCATGCACTTGCGCCTCAACGTATACAACAAGCTCGCGGAAGCCGGAAAATGATTACACCCCAGTCGCCCGCAGAGCGGGGGGATCTCACTGATTGCGGCGGCACCCGTCGCGAGAATCGCGAGATTAGCGCGGAAAGCGCCCGACGAAGAACCACCACGCTTCTAAAAAAAAGAGGAGACAAGAATGCTACACGACAACGTACAACAGCGTACAACAGCGAGCGAACGAACAACGCAGATGGAAAGAACGGCGTATGCAGTGCGATCGTTATACAGAGGCGACGCTGCCTGTCCTAACGCTTTAATGAGCTTATACACGGCCCCGTACCGCGTTCTCCGTGTTGCATTTGGCGCACCCATATAACGACGTGATGCCGAAGGCATCCGTGCTCGCGTTTCCCCTTGCTTGGGATCATCCACAAAGTCGCGCCACGATGGGCACCTGAACCGACACGCGCACACGCACGCACACAAAGAGCGCCTATCGAGAGCGGGGCTCCACGGGTGCTCGGGGAAGGCAAGCAAGCAGCGAAAGAAACAAAAAGGAACAACCTCGAAGAACAATGACCGAGGACCATTAAAGTGCGCCGAAGAAAACGAAAGAAAAAAAAAGGGACACAGGGAGAGAACTATGGAGCCACCTATACAGGAGCGCGGCACGCATTAATACCGCTCCCGAAAGAGCTCGCCGCTGAGTGCGGCCAGGGAGTATACGGACAGGCTCAAATGAATAACGGGAAGGAGGCGGGGAATCAACAAAAATGGATGAAAACAAAAGAGTGGTACACACACACAAACACCCCCCGGCTAAGCAACTAACCAGCAAAACGAGTCCACCAAGGCGAACACTCTTGCGCTTCTAACGGCGAAGCAAAAGAAAACCTGCAGCGCGCCCACGCGGCTCCCGAGGACATTACGCGGGAACGCGGCACCCTAGCAACTTTATTTTATTTTTCCTTGCTCGCAACTACTTGAACCGTCGTTGCGCCAAAGTAACTGTTGAGGAAACGTCATCAATGAAGCTCTCTCTCTCTACCTCTCTGCGGGAAAGACAACCTTCCAGGTGCGCCTGTTCCGGTCTTCAACATCCTCTCTGGCTTTCCTCCCTCGAATCCCCATGTCCTTCCATCGCCTCTTTCTTCCTATTTTTTCCATATTTCTCTTTTTCTTGCATTTAGTGACTGCGGGGCTTTCAGCTATTCGCCTCGATTCGCGCACGAGAAAACGAAGCTAATTATAGGTAATTATATAAAGGATAGAAAGACAGCACGCAAGCAGAAGAACATGAAGAGAGGAGGATATATGCGTCTATATACAAACGCTGCCTAAATTGGGGGGGTAAAAAACAGAAAGCAACCTCTCCGAAATCCGATCGACTGTTTTGTTTACTCGATTTTGTAGTGTCCATTTATGTCGCTGCCAAAATGAAAGCGGGAAACTAGGATGAACAAATGAAGTGGCCACACCAACCGCGTGCGAAAGCATGAAAGGCGCGTCGGTGCGAAGCTGTGATACATTCGTGGCTTTTGTTGTTGTTGTTGTTGTTGAACCGCTCGATAGTAGTTTTTCTTGCTTGCCACACTTTGTGCAGAAAGAGGTTTGTCACATTTGTCCACATTAACCCAGCACCCACATAAGCCCGCATATCGACCGTATGCATCTTACAGGAAAGTAAACGTTGTGATGGCCTTCCACTCAATTCAGTACAATCCTTACTATTAAATTACGAAGGCGTTTATTAAGCACATCGACCAGATAACACTGTCGCGCTGAACTTTTAGGCGTTGTTAGCTTCCTGGAAAGTCAGTTAGCAGTGATACTGCAAATACCGTCCGTCACATAACTGCGTTGGCCTCTTGAGTGAAAAAAACAACAACATAAAAACTACCAGGGAATGCATGCATAACAGATCAAGCCACGCTTTGTCCCTTAAGATGATAACCTTCGTCATTCTAATTCAGTGCGCGTTCCTAATTCTGATGTCCTACCCACATCCGGTTCCTGTATGCAGTCTGACATGCATACTCACGGTTCGAGCGCCTACTTTTGCCAAACGTGACGTCACTTCCTCCTCGGAGAGAACTAATGTCGCCCACATGGCTTATTAATTCAGGAAGGGGGTGCCAAAAAAAAATGAAACAGAGAGGAAAGAAATGTCGAAGCAATGTGACAAAGAAATGAAATCATTCCGCGCTCTTCACACTCTCTTTTATTCGGGCCGCCATGCGTGCTCCGAGGACCCCCCCTTTGATGTCACCGCAGGGCGGACACGATCAAGACCGCGGAACAACACACGTCCTCTTACCAGCCGCGCGCACTGCTCGCCTGTTGCCCGTTGGCGCCCACGAGGAAGTATATAAGTGCGGCAGGCAACAGCGGGCTGCGCCACATAACGCCGCCGCATTATGCCACTCGCGTTCATTCATAAGCGCGCCTCCACCATCAGAGAGAGAGGGAGAGAAAAAAAAAGGGGGGGGGGGGCAAGAAAATTGCGTAAGTGAAATAAAAGTCACGGACGTATGTGATAGGAGAAAGGGATCTAGATGCAAAAATAAAGAAAAAATGTAATAGACGGAAGAACGAGAGGCATGAAAGATAGAAAGGCGACGTGCCTGGAAATCGGGCAACATGCCGTTCGCGGCCTGCAGCGAGTTGCAGAAGCCGGCTGCGAACTATCACTGCAGCGGGAGAGGGGACGCCGCCGCCGCCGAAAGGGTGCGCGCGCGGATATCCAGGACGCACAGGGCCGCGGCTCGCATTGAGGAGAAGAAATAGAAAATGGCAGCGGATTAACAAAAACTCGGTGGGCGAGAGAGGAGAGATTATAGAAGAGAAGAAGACGAAAAACCGCCTGGTGACAAAAAAAAACAATAATAAGAAGCGCAGAGGAAAGCAATTAAAAACACGGGGGAGGACACATCTTGCGAAAGAACGCGAGTTGGAGAGTGAAAAGAAGGAAAGGGATTGAGCCTGGAAGAGGGTGCGGCGGCATCCTGGCCTGTTTAAAGGGCGGGCCGGCTTTATTAAATTCCCCAGGCACATCGCCGGAAGTGCGCGCATCCGTCAACGCTTCCTATATCAGTTTCCCCCGCTGCTGCTGCAGAGCGTGGTGCCGTCGCCACATCGTGACCGCCGCGGTGCCGTTCCGCGCGTCACTCACTACAAGCGCGCAAAGCCGCTGGCCGTGTGTCGTAAGCGTTTTTCGTTGTTATTTTCTTAGTTCTTAGAATTACATTGATCGAAGCTACGGTAAGTCAGTTTAGCCCAAATATCCCCCAAAAGCGGAAAAAAGAAAGAGAAGAAAGATTTAGGGTTTTTATACACGCTAATGGCTGATGATAAATGATGTTCGCTTTAGGAACGAGAAAGTGGCTATAGTGAGAGTTTCTCGTTGCATACTTGCAGGGAAAATGTTCGAAAATACCCATTCGCACTGCCGCGTCGGATACAACTCAAGAACGAAGCGGCAAATGCCCCTAAAGGGAGGTCCTGCAGCCAATGGCGTCGCCCGTTAATCATGGCGTTGTGGTTAATTTCCTCGAACCTGCTGGCACGACATACCAGAGGGTTGTAGATTAAAGGAGTTAACCGCGGCTTAATCGGACTAACCCCAGCGTCATGAAAATCAGTCGACGCCGTTGGCTGGACGGCCTTCTTTGAGGGACATCTGCTGCTTAATTCGTTCTTGAGCTGCACCCTACTATAGTAACCCCGTGCAGGCTGTAAGTGTAAAAACACAGCGTGGAAAATAGCAACTTCCGTGAAGTTCAGCAACAACAGCAGTTCGACGCTATAACATACAATCGCATAGAGACAAGCAGGTCACCAGAACTTGACGCTCATCAGATTCATAGCTTATTCGAAAAGATATATACCACACTCGGGGCAGTAGCAGACGGGCTCATGTGTATAATATAGAAAAACGGGCTGAATTTTTTTATGCGTGATTCCTGCGAGCGTAATGAGTGCTACAATCCCTGGCGTGCTTATTACGCAGCATAAAGCTGTGTGGAGTTCTGTACAGGCGTGTGTGCCAATTTGTGATCGGACTGTCACTCTTGTAAATGGGTGTGTTTGAGCTTTTAACGAAGTTCTCGCATCCACGTTTTGATGTTCTCGGCACCATGAAATAAACTGATTGACTGATTGATTATTGATTCATTGATTTCGAATAACATTACAATTTCAAGATCTAGACGCAGAATAAGATACAGACTAGGCGATGAAAGACATAGGGATAATTTCCGTCACGCTGAGGACGAAAGGGAAGAAACGAAGGCATACACGTTAAAAAAAAAAAATCGCGGGAAAACGATAGCCCAGCGAAAGCGCATACATTCCTGTCGCTCACGCACACGTATACGGACGCGCGCAAGAAGGCGTGCTCATTCCGAACGCTATAGACCCGAGCGCCAGCACGAGCCGACAAAGCCGCTGCCCTTTTCGCTCTCCTGTGCCGCGCAGTCTCGCTTTTGTGCCTGCCTCTCTTCCACCTGGCAGTACTAAGCACGCAGGCTTCTTTACCAAGCGCGCGCTCCTTTCCCGGGCTATGCGGCCGCCATTTATGGGAGAGGGCCCGCAGAGAAACGGCGGCGGCCGTAAATCACGCCAGAGCTGAATAACGGGCCCGGACAGGTGGATTCCGCGGAAAACAAACTCGTCGTCGTCGTCGCCGCTGCCTCGCACGCGCGCCTTATTCCTTCTTCCCTCGTGGGGGAAGAAAAGAGCCTCCGCAGCCAAAGCCCCGCGCCGCGCTACTGACGCAGTCAGCCGTGGAAGGAATATAAGGCGCGCTCCACAAAAGGGGGCGCCTCTGTACCCCTTTCTTCCACGACTCGAGGCGGAAGGCAATGCATACGTCCATCTACAGCCAGCTCTGTCAACACGGCTAATGGCCGCGGCCACAACGCCGGCCACGCTGCATGCATCCTGACATTCGAGACGCAGTCCGTTACGGCGTCGTCATCATCCGGAAGAAATGAAGACACGCAAGAAAGCCACCACCGCGCTGCGGCGAACAGCGCCAACAGTGGACTCGCTCCACGGGCTATAAATGGAGTCCACCTTTCCGACTGAAGGCAGAGATAAACAAAGAGTAAAGGCCTGAAAGAGGAGCATCGAGGGTGACTCTGCACAGTAGAAACATGCAGCCACGTCGTTTCCCCCCTTAAACAGGCTACAGGAAAAGAGCTATAGTCCGATACAACTCAAGAACGAAGCGGCTTTTCCTCGCCAGAGGAACCCTTTCCAGCCAATGGCGTCGGCCGACCATCATGACCCTGCTAGCGTGACAATGCAGTGAGCAGAATATCCCCTTTCATTTGCCACTCCCTGCATTGTCACGCTTGCAGGGTCACTAGAATCGGCCAACGCCATTGGCTAGAAAGGGGTCCTTCAACAGGGAAAAGCCCCTTGGTTCTTGAGCTTTATAATCAGGCCGGACTGGCATGGTGCCTCTTTTCTGTGCTTATGCGTTAAGAGGGACACCCATCTGAAAGGAACAGAGAGAACAATAACTAGCTTATATATCCTGAATTACTTAATGAACCGACATCTAGACCTTTAGGCGTCGACCACGGTCTTCGTATCCACTTTGCAGTGCCTTTGGTGGAAGATGCTAGCCATACTATAGAACAGCCTGAGCCACGCAACATTACGATAGCATTCACCATTAGTATTATTCCCCTTCAACGCGCGCGAAAAAAAAAAAGGAATGCGGGCAAAAAGTACAAAACAATCAACGACATTCCACGAAATGTAAGCACCTTCAGAGGCCCATATGCGACAGCACAAGCATAAAAACATCCAACGCCGCATGTCACGGTCCATTGTTCTTCGCAGAGCTATACTACTCAGCATACGCACGTACACGGCGCGTAGCACAATAGCACGTGTCAGCAATGCGACATTAGTCAGCGGGAGATAAAAGAACCGGCCGAATCTCGGCGCAGCGCATCCTTTGTTCCGCATCTCTCTCTCTCTCTCCATACGAGTGAGCGTATCGCCTACACCCTGAATGACAGGCATATCCGCGTCAAAAAGATGCAGGCCATGAAACAACTCCGCTATACGTGTAATACTGTGGCGCCAAATCGTCGGCTCCACGGCCAAGGTCGTCTCAGTGGCGCCAGACGGCGCTGGCAGCCGGCGTGGACGTCGGGCACCTTTTGTTTACTCCGGCGAGAAAGACGGTCCGGGGCAATGCGGAGGCCGATATGCACGTATATATATATATCAATCACAGCGCTTCCCCGCGAAGCTCTCCGGCTGGAGGGTAGAACAGCCTTTAAGGACGCCGCCGTGTTTCCTTCCGTGCTTGATCCGGCATCGGGTATAAGGTCCGTTTATGTATATGAAGAGCCTCATAAGCAGGGGGACAGCTGTCATCTATAAGGGCGTCTGTCTATATGACGGTGGTATTTACGTTGGTCCTTGCAGTTTCCAGGCAGATTCAGCGAGGCGCTGCAACGCAAGCTGTGACTGCAAAATTGTGAGCGAGAGACCAGCACGCGCCTTCCATTCCAGTGGCTCGTTGCACGGATTTGATCCGCCTAAGACCGTTTGAACAGAGTTACGTGAAGCAGCCAGTAATATATGGGACGATCGTGCTGTACGTAATTGCGGAGACCGGAAAAATAAAAAAGCTGGTCACATTGACAGCGTGACACTCTGGCAAATGCCACAGCTCACAGGAAAAAAAATAACATACATATCATCGCGGTTCAAGATGCGAAAAAAAAAGGGCAGAAAACAGTGTGTAGTTAAGCCACGCAGAGCGCTAACAAATGCGAACACACACACAAAAAATAAAAACCGCTGCACCAAAAGGACACCGCTACGCTCGTAATGCAAGCGAACCGAGGTTAAGATAAAGTTGGGCATAACCTAACAGCGCTCAACTGCCGCAATCGCAAAACCGTTTGTTCGCTCACTATATCGGCCCGTCGAAGGCACGAATCCTTCCAAGAACGCCGCGCACCCAAATGCCGCTTCGCGAGAGACAAGATACATTTACAACAAAGAATTTTGAACGGCGCACTTTTGGAGCGCAAAGAAATGTGCTAATGGAGATGCCTTCGTCTGAGCGCACCAGAGCCCCCCTAAAGAATGCCGACGTGCAGGTCTTTCCGTGAAAATGAATCGCGGCGTTTCAAGCACGCAGAGAAGCGATGCCCTCGCATTATGCGACAACATGACCCGCGTCCAAATGCAACAACTCGAAGCACGCGAAGCGCGCTTAATGCTCGAGAGGGTGACTGCATCAACAGGCCATGTCACATCGTTCTTCAGAAACGTCGGTTCTGCTATCAAAGAAACGGCGAGCTCGTCTTTTAACCCGTCATTTCACGCTTGGAGTCAGTATAACCCACGGTGCTTATCCTGCACACTGGCGGCAGCATATCGGTACCGAAAGCTCGACATTTGTAAAAGAAGCGAGTGCGAACTGCACTGCCTCGAGCGCGTTCTTTCGTGCAGAGCCGTGTATTTCTGGGAACGAACGCCATGCGAACCCTCTGTATTTGTTCCGAGACATTTATACACGACTTCGCGAGGTTCCTCAAAGGTGCCCGCCGTATCCCTGGACGTCTCAGCGGTCCCCAAGAAGGAGAGGTATTCGTAGTGATCAAATAACGCTTTCTTTGTGCGCGGTGGCTCCATCGCGCACAGTTCTTCACGAAGCATGCAAAGGAAACTAATGCACACTAATGTGAATGGGAGGCATTCAAAACGCGCTGCCATTATCTCTTCTTATCCATGTCGTTCCTCAGCGCCATCTTGTTCGAAGAGTACAGCCTTTCCAGCCCCCCCCCCCCCCCCCCCTCTTCCCACCCCTTTCTTTGTTCTATTTTCAACATCCACGTTTATACGCTACCTATACGGCGTCGCTGACACGATCGAAGCAAGAATAGAGACTCAATAAGCGAGGCGCGCTTCCCATTCAAGGAAATTATGTCACAAGGGCTCGTATTCTGCAACCATCCTTTCCTCGGTTCATTCCTCTACCCTTCGACCATTGGCAGTTGGAACTGCGACGTCATGACTGACAGCTAAACCAGCAATGTCAATCGCAGGCTCTAGCATCCAAGGCGGGCCCGGCCAATAAGAAGAAAGGAAAAATATGAATTGCGAAAAGAAACGTTACAAGACATAGCCCGGGCCTTTTTTTTTTTTTCCTGACGCAAAACTTTGCGCGCAGGGGGGACCCGTTATGGAATGGGACAAGGAAAAATGAGGAAAGAATGCGAGATGCCCGAGATAAACGCGCCCAAAGAAAGCGGCGAAGGTGCGCTTGCAAAGTACGGACACGCAGCAGGAAGAACCCAAAGGGTTTGATCGGCCGCGCGCGCAGCAGGCTCTGCATTCCTAGCGTGCGACGGATGGTTTAGTGCCCCCCCTCCACCTCCCCCCCCCCCCCCCTCTCTAGCTCTCCCCCTTCCTTTTCACCACGCGAGATTCCCACATGGGGACGACAGGCGTGGGGCGGTAGCAGCGGAAAAAAGAGGAATCAACGCCGGCGGTAGGATTCCGGGTCGGCTTCATCGGCAGCCCACTTTACCTATAAGGCTGGTGGAGAGGCGGTTTGTAAATGCGATCGCCAGATGTGTACTATAGATTCGAGCTTGGATACGCGAGTCGCAGCGGAGGACTGGTTATCGCGTACGTGTGCCGCCGCTACAGAGAAAAAAAAATGTCCGCGAATGAACCAGCCTATATAGAGAAGCGCACGCCCGTGCGACAGCGTACAGGGCATGCGCGCGAGCACGCATGACAGCATGCGTAAGAATGTGTTCGCGACAGGCCCAACATGCGCACATGTGTGAGCACGAGTGTGCCCATATATGTCTGCTTCTTGGGTCGAGCTTCCAAAAACAACAGTAATGGTCGCGAATGCAAAAACAAAAAAAAAACACTGAAACGAAAAACCGCTGCAAGAGATGATAAAAAGAGAACATAAAACGAATTATTCCGACCTCGCTAGGGTTGCGGGGGGTTTTAAAAAAATGTAGCAACGCTCGAGAAGCCACAAACAAGCGCGAAAGCGAGCGGACGGTGAGAGCAAGAGCGTAAATCTCGGAAGAAAGAAAGACGGGCAAAAATTAAAAATAACCCAGAGGACAGAAAGTTAATATAGTGGGAAGGCCAGGCGGCGGCCCGGGCATCTTCGGAGACATGGAGAAGGCCTCGAGAAAAGAGGGGCGAGAGAAAGAAGAGGGAGGCTGAAAAAATGAAAGCGGAACTCAAAGCGCGGCGCGCAATGAAAATAGGAAGAGAGTTTCCCAGCAAATGCGCCTCCAGGAGTGGCCGGATTTAAAATATGGAGAAAGGGGCAACGCGCGCAACGAACTGGGGCTGCCTGCCCTATCTGCGGCGGCGCGTATTAAAAGAGCGCGCGCGGGGGGATGCGGTTTTTAAAAAAGTTCAGCGCGTTTTGCGTCGCACGATGTGTATACCAGGGAGGAGAAGAGGCAAAAAAATATAATAAAGTGGGGGTGGATGAAGATGAAGAACGGGAGCAAGTCGGATGGCGACGCTGGGCTCCTTCGCACGAAAGGAAGGGTACCGTGTGCCGCCGCGAGCAGTAGCGTATGCACCCCCCCCCCCCCCCCCCCCCCCACCCACCCACACGCCAGCGTGCGACGGTAGCGGCTCCCGGAGCGGGGGAAAATGTGTTCTCAGGGGTGTTCGCTTTCCTGGGCGGGGGCCGATCCCGACGCGCGCAACCCTTGTGTCTCCTTCTTCACTCGGTGCTGGGCAGGTCTTCGCGGTGCGGCGGCGGCGGCGACCGGAAGCGTCGCATCCTCGTCATCCTTTCCCGCCGGAAGCAAGAGCGCAGCGCGGTAGCTGCTCAAGCGGCGGTGTGTTCCTTTTCTTTTCACGTAGCCAGGCGCGACGCATCCAGGTCGCTGACCTGGGCGAATAACTCGCGCTACTCTCGGGGATCATGTGTGTGCGCGCGCTCCGGCGAGGAAGGCGACGGTGACAATGACGTACCGCTTTCCAGCCCACGGTAAGCTAGCGCCTGTGTGTGTGCGCGTGTGTGAGTCGCAAAATTTTGAGACCCCCCCGCCGCTGCGACAGCGGCGCCAGAAGGGCGTCTTGAGGAGCTCGCTGAAAAAGATGAGCGGATGCTGAGTCGAGTCGGAAGCTGTGCAATACAGTTGTTGGAAGAAAGGGTGGGTTGGAGGTTCCCATGGGCTGTTGTTGGAGCTTCACGCCTGCCTGTCTGCCTCTTCAGGTAAACTGGTGGTTATTTCAACGCACCGCGGGATCCTGTGCGAGTGCTTCTGTGCGCGTGATTTCCTAAATAGCTGACTTGTGGTGAGTTAATATCTGTACATTTAGGCGACAGTATATGCGGGTTGGGCGCAATGGTTATGCAAGACCGGCAGACAATGAGACTCGTACTGACGGATGGCAGCGAATCCGCGGTGCCTTGAAAAAGAGGTCCCGCTGATTAGCCTTGGGAGGCGACGCGAAAGACTGCCCCTCATGTCTACAGAACATCACTTCCACCCCAAAGCTCTCGCTCTCTGCCAGAACCGCGACGGTATACGAAAACAGATCGTTGTATCGGATCAAAACGAGTGTGGCCCGCTTTCCTGCGCCAGTTTTCGAGGCGAGATAGCCTTTATGCATCCCAAGCACCCGTATATGCCGCGCGACCGAGATGACACGGGCTCGTTTGCACCCAGGCGGCAAGTGGCACCGCCAACGGCAGCAGGCGCCAACAACTACTAGCGACAAGCTGTTGTTATCCCCCGACTAGTTACACAGAAGCAAACAGGGGAGCAAAGTGACAAAAACGGGGGCGCACAAAAGGACGTCCGCAGTAGCTTTACCTCGGAGGGGGCGGCAGCGGTGTGTGAGTCACAGTCAACGGCTCGGCGCGACGGCACACAACATCGGAGACAGTCGAGATGAAGGGTTTCGCTCCGGGGCCGGGTGGGGAGGAGAAGGGGAGAGGGGGCACCCGTAGAGCGAGCGAGCAACCCGCGCTACCGCGGCCGCGGCGCTGCGGGGAGTGCTATTTCGGGAGCTGTCCCGGCGGCTCTAGCGCTCGCACTGGGCGCTTGCGCGCGCGAACTCGCCGCCGCATCCGAAGGGGCAACAAAGCGTTGCCCGACGATGGTGGTGAGGGGCGGGGGGGGGGGGGGGGGGGGGGGACGAAATCGCGATGCGCGCCTTCGAGTAGCGAGACAGGCGCGTCGCACAGACCGTCACCGTGCCAAACAAACCCTGTGGGATGCGCGATTGCTTCCTATGCGGCTGCTCGCTTTTCTGTGGCCGTGAGCACGCGCCCGCCTTCCGGGTTGATTAGGGCAAGGCGTTGCTACTTTCACAGCAGTATATATACACACAAATGTGTGAGGATTGCTATGAGGTGGCTCGACACCCCGAATCAGGCTGCGGATAAATTTCTATCAACTGGCGTTCTGTGTAACGCGTACTGATATCGCACGGCGCACGGGCGTATTTGCACCTTGTCGCCATTGAAGTGCGGGCGGGATTCCATCCCGCGTGCCTGGGATAAACAAGTTGTGTAAGAAATTTTGCCAGGCGTAGACGGTGTCCTGCTGTCTCCTTGATGCCACCATCAGCTATGGGATGAGGAATAAACCACGGGCCTGCCTAAGTAACACTGACAACCGCATACTTTATCCGACTCCGCGGATAACGGGATTGTCCAAGCAACGGTGCACACTCATCGTCTTATCACTTAGATTATTCGTTTTTAATTCAGCATGCCAACGCCTCCGCATCCACAGTTCCGTGTTTTCTTAAAAAAGAACTGCGTTTAATTGATCTTCATTCTGCGACATAAAACTTCGCCACCCTGCACATGTGTTCGGGTATCGTATACTCTTTTCAACGTTCATACAGATGGCATCCCTGATGCGACTGAAACCACCAGGTCACTGTTCCTGCATGGCTTAGCGACGAATGTTTCCCTTCGGGTACATTTTGAGCAGAACGGGCGACATGCCATTTGGGGAAACAAGATAACCAGCAATTCTGGTCTCACGCATCATCGACGCGGATAGTTACGGCCGAAACTCCCTGCAACAGCCCACTGGCCCACAGGCCTTGAGCGCACGGTTCATATCTTTGCGATGTTTACGAATTACGTCTCCATGCTACTATTTTTTTCATCGCGCTTACAATAAAGGCAACGATACTTTTTTTTTTTAAAGACGGATTTGCCTCTTAAACATGCCAAGAAACACTCTTTACAGGCTTCTCTCCACCGTGTTTCTGTCAGTCTCTCTCCACTATTCATCGCTTTCGCGGCTTTGGAATGGACTCTGTTCATTCAACGAATTGCAAACGCCACTGGTAGCCTGTTTTTCCGCCAAAAGCAAATGGCATAGAGACGTACCGGAGACCGTGCATCGGAACTATCGCCGGTACTGTACACCGCTCAAGCTCCCTCCACAATGGGTATACCTAAGCCGAAAGGACAGCCTTTGAGGCAAAGAAAGGTTGTTTCAAGGGTCCCTTTGATTGACTGCTCTCCTCCTCTTTTTTATTTTTACTTGTTTCTTATTTCTTCAGGCCAGCCCCGGTCACGATCTGCGCCAGACGCTCGCGCGGGTTTATGCGCGGGCACCCTTCCAAGAGAAGAGCTCGTCGGCTGTCAAATTACTCAACGCCGGAGCGTGCGCGGGCACCACGGTCCGCTACAATACATGCCTCGGCGCTCAGAAGAGCAGCGACGCCGAGACGCCCGCAGCTGTGTGACATGCCACGGTGCGCTCAACCTACCACCCCCCCCCTCTATACACTGTTGCTGGCGCGCGGTTGCGAAAATGAAGCGACGGTCTGGCTGCGCCAGCGCGTTTGGTGCCTGTGGCATTGCAGCCGCCACTCAAGACACTGGGTCTTCGTGAAGTGTGTGTACTGAGCAGCGGCGGTTGCGATGCTGGTACGTTCCTAAAGCAGGGAGCGGTGATCACCATTCTTGCTTGGCACGTACTTATGAGCCGCTCTTGCAAAGTGCGATGCCGCACTCGTGGAAGACAGAACGAAACTTTCCCAGGCGTTCAGTTTTGACGAGAACATGCTCTCGGTTTAAGTCCTGTAAAGGCTACATTTAGAACACACACGTTGACAGGTTCTCGATGGACGCTGATGCTTCCCAACGACCTCGTCTCACATTCACACGCCTTTGACGTGGTTTCTTAATTAGCGCCGAAACAGCTAAGTCAGCAACCAGTTCCATAGAAGTGGTTTGGCGACGAATGAAACGGGAAAGACAGGTTGCCGACGGAACTAGTTCAGAACTTGGTGATTTAGATAAATTGAATGTCAATGAGGAGGCAAAAACACGAAGCTGGCCTATACAGGCTAAAAAATAACGGCACTGCTGCTTTCAGTCCGGACGCGTGACGACCGCGTTTCCTGCAAGTGAGAACTAAATCGCGTTTAGCACAACTCAGCTGTTCCCGGTTTCGCGTTCTCCTTTGTATTGTCCCGTTTGTACTGCGCGATAGAACAGCATAACTATTGCATTCAAGCTCTAATCCATGCTGGACCTTTGTCTCCCCTTTCCAGTGGCCGAAGCAAAACCACGCCATGCCCTTGCATCGCTGAGATAGGCCACTCGGGTGATGCTGGCGATAAATGAATGGAGTACATACACCCGGAGGCAGTGAAGAAACCGTTGTTACGCTGTGCGCATCGGTCTCGATATCGGTCCACGCGGGGGTGGTGCGCAGGTGCATGCAGCACTGACCATTTGGAGCCTCTGCTGGACGAGCAGCTGATCGCGCAGCTGCTGCAGCTGGTTGATCATCTCGGTGAGGCGACGCTCGTTGTCCCTCAGGCTTCCGCCGGACAACGCCAGCCGAAGGGTCTCGCCCTCCAGCTGAAGCGTGACGCGGCGCCGGCCGTGATCGCCTCCGCCGTCCGCCGCCGCTGACCCGTGGCCGCCGCGGGACCTGCGATATGCCACGAAGACGATCGAGCAGGTGGCCCGTAAAAACGACTCCGCGCAGCAGCAGAAACGGCGCCAGTACACCGTGCGCTATGCGGCCGGCCACCGACAATTAACAGCCCCGCGTCGAGCGAGGAAGCTACATAGAAACGGCAGCCGAAGGGGCAGCATTATACGACGCACACATGCGCGCGCTCCTCAAGGGTGTGTGCCTGTCTGCCTGTTCGTTTTGTTTGAGTGAGCACGAGATAATAAACAGTCGCGCCAATAAAGCGAAGAGCGGTGTGGCGCGCCGGTGGCATGTGTAGGCGAAATTAAGGCAATCAATCCGCCGCAGCCATGGCTCTAACAAGCACGTTAACGGACGAAGCCCGGGAAATGAACTGAACAAAAGATAAAACACCAGTGAAACAGAGAAAAAAAAATGAAGAGAAGCGAGTGCCACACTTGTAGCTGTGAACGGTTCGGCGTCTACACGCGTATTCCGTTCATCACGTATCGAGAAGAAACACAACTGACTAAACGAAACTTGTGGATAAAGATGCGCTCGCGCGGTTCAGGCTCACAACCTTGCCGTATGGCCCAATTACGAGCGGCTCTAAAGGGAACAAAACTTCCAACTGGAGACTCCAGTGCGCCAGTCAGTTTGTGAATGGACGACTCGGCGAGTTTACACGGTAAGCGATTCAGTAAGTCAGAAGGAATGAACCTACGTTTAGTTCAACACTTGGTGGCTAATTTGCGAAGGAAAGCTCAATAAAATAACCATTAAGGAATCCATTTTTTCTCGAAAGGATACACTGTGTACAGTAAACACTCTGTTAACTTAAACACGATAGGCATCGTCTGTAAGGGCGGTACGCGTATAGTTAAACTTGGGGAAGGGGCTGCGTAGTTTGAAAGCCAAAACCTGCAAGTTGTTGCCAACTTCATAGCTATAGAAAAGGGGCCCCTTGCGACATTAGGGTGGCACAGGTGCGAACGAGGACACACTGCTACGCCGCGACAGTGTCGCTCTCAGTTCCGGCAGCTAATGTGTGCCACGCAAGCCGACGAGATCAATTACGCTGTCACGAACTTCATTCGCCGAAGGGGGATTTCGCAAAACAGCATGCAGAGCGGAGAGACACTAAGCTGTGCATTTCGAGAATTAACTTAAGGTCAATGATTGAGAGCGAATAAGCCTGACAGCGAGCGAGTAAACTATTACTTGATTGAGTGAACGAGTTCGTTAGAACATAACTTCACACATGAGTGGCAGTCAGAAATATTAGAATTAGTATATATGGCGTTCGTTGGTTCGGCTGAGTACGCACCGCTTCCATAACTGTGAGCAAGCGGTACAAATTTCGATAACCGAACAAAAACTGTGCGCTCGCCGAGAGCGTATACAAGCACTGTGACAGACACAGCAACAATCGAATTTTTTCGAACCTGTCGCGAAGCTGTAGGCTGAATACAAAGTACATGGCGACTTGCCTACGCTCACCTTAAGGTATTTGTTCACAGTTTCGTGGGTTTTAGTAAAGATCAGAGTTAGTGGAAACGAGAATAAAATTACTACGCCCCGCATAGAACATTTCGCGCGATTCCACGTCTAAACACAACTTTGAGTTCAAGAAAAACACCCGTGTAAAA